>NC_057806.1:640344535-640454867 GCF_018294505.1 Triticum aestivum
TTCCTCCTATATATATTCATATACCCCGCAAACATCTAGGGGCACCACAAAACCCTATTTCCACCGTCGCAACCTTCTGTACCCAAGAGATCCCATCTTGGGGCCTTTTTCCAGAGCTTCGCCGGGGGGGCATCGATCACGGAGGGCCTCTACATCAACTCCATGGCCCCTCCGATGATGTGTGAGTAGTTTACCTCAGACCTTCGGGTCCATAGCTAGTATCTAGATGGATTCTTCTCTCTCTTTGGATCTCAATACAAAGTTCTCCTCAATTATCTTGGAGATCTATTCGATGTAATCTTCTTTTGCGGTGTGTTTGTCGAGATCCGATAAGTTGTGGGTCTATGATCCAGATTATCTATGAACAATATTTGAATCTTCTCTGAATTCTTTTATGTATGATTGGTTTATCTTTGCAACTCTCTTCGAATTATTAGTTTGGTTTGGCCTACTAGATCGATCTTTCTTGCAATGGGAGAAGTCCTTAGCTTTGGGTTCAATCTTGCGGTGCTCGATCCCAGTGACAGAAAGTGAAATGACACGTATTGTATTGTTGCCATCGAGGATAAAAAGATGGGGTTTACATCATATTGCATGAGTTCATCCCTCTACATCATGTCATCTTGCTTAAGGCGTTACTCTGTTCTTATGAACTTAACACTCTAGATGCATGCTGGATAGCGGTCGATGTGTGGAGTAATAGTAGTAGAAGCAGGCAGGAGTCGGTCTACTTGTCATGGACGTGATGCCTATATACATGATCATACCTATATATTCTCATAATTATTCGCTTTTCTATCAATTGCTCGACAGTAATTTGTTCACCCACCATAATACTTATGCTATCTTGAGAGAAGCCACTAGTGAAACCTATGGCCCCCGGGTCTATTTTCCATCATACAAGTTTCCAATCTATTTTATTTTGCAATCTTTACTTTCAATCTATATCATAAAAATACCAAAAATACTTATCTTATTATTATCATCTCTATCAGATCTCACTCTTGCAAGTGGCCGTGAAGGGATTGACAGCCCCTTTATCGCGTTGGTTGCGAGGTTCTTATTTGTTTGTGTAGGTAGGAGGTGACTCGCGCGTGTTCTCCTACTGGATTGATACCTTCGTTCTCAAAAACTGAGGGAAATACTTACGCTGCTTTACTGCACCACCCTTTCCTCTTCAAGGGAAAACCAACGCAGTGCTCAAGAGGTAGCATCTCGGCACGACGAACTATAGCAACGGTGCATACTCAGGGGGAACACTTACATGTTGAAATTTAGTGAGAGATCATCTTATAATGCTACCGCTGAACTAAGCAAAATAAGATGCATAAAGGATAAACATCACATGCAATCAATATAAGTGATATGATATGGACATCATCATCTTGTGCCTGTAATCTCCATCTCCAAAGCACCGTCATGATCACCATCGTCACCGGCTTGACACCTTGATCTCCATCGAAGCATCATTGTCGTCACGCCAACTATTGCCTCCACGACTATCGCTACCGCTTAGTGATAAAGTAAATAAATTACATGCCGGTTGAATTTCATACAATAAAGCGACAACCATATGGCTCCTGCCAGTTGCCGATAACTGTGTTACAAAACATGATCATCTCATACAATAAAATTTAGCATCATGTCTTGACCATATCACATCACAACATGCCCTGCAAAAACAAGTTAGACGTCCTCTACTTTGTTGTTGCAAGTTTTACGTGGCTGCTACGGGCTGAGCAAGAACCGTTCTTACCTACGCATCAAAAATCACAACGCGGTATAGTGAATGCCTTTTGATCTTCAGAAAGAACCCTGTTCATTGAATCCGATTCAACTAAAGCTGGAGAAATCGACACCCACTAGCCACCTGTGTGCGAAGCACGTCGGTAGAACCAGTCTCGCATAAGCGTACGCGTAATGTCGGTCTGGGCCGCTTCATCCAACAATGCCGTTGAATCAAGAATCAACCAGTGACGGCAAGCAATATGTATATACCCACGCCCACGACTCCTTTGTGTTCTACTCGTGCATATAACATCTACGCATAAACCTGGCTCGGATGCCACTGTTGGGGAACGCAATAATTTCAAAAAAATATCCTATGCACACGCAAGATCATGGTGATGCATAGCAACGAGAGTGGAGAGTATCGTCTACGTACCCTCGTAGACCGTAAGCGGAAGCGTTATGACAACATGGTTGATGTAGTCGTATGTCTTCAGGATCGACCGGTCTAGCACCGAAGGTATGGCACCTCCGCGATCTGCACACGTTCAGCTTGGTGACATCTCGCGAACTCACGATCCAGTAGAGCTTCGAGGGAGAGTTTTGTCAGCACGACGGTGTGATGACGGTGATGATGATGCTACCGGAATAGGGCTTCGCCTAAGCACCGCTACGATATAACCGAGGGGGGCACCGCACACGGCTAAAAGATCAATGATCAACTTGTGTGTCCATGGGGTGCCCCCTCCCCCGTATATAAAGGAGTGTACGAGAGGGAGGGCTGTCCCTCTCTATGGTGCGCCCTGGGGGAGTCCTACTCCCTCCAGGAGTAGGATTCCCTCCTTTCCTAGTAGAAGTAGGAGCCCTTCCAAGTAGGAGTAGGAGAGGAAGGAAGGAGGAGAGAGGGAGGAAGGAAAGGGGGGCCGGCCCCCCTCCCAATTCAGATTGGGCTTGGGGTGCGCACCTCCCTCTTGTCCCTTCCCTCTCCTCTATTCCACTAAGGCCCAATAAGGCCCATATACTCCCCGGGGGGTTCCGGTAACCTCCCGGTACTCCGGAAAAATGCCCGAACCACTTGGAAACATTCTGATATCCAAATATAGGCTTCCAATATATCGATCTTTATTTCTCGACCATTTCGAGACTCCTCGTCATGTCCGTGATCAAATCCGGGACTCCGAACTACCTTCGGTACATCAAAACACATAAACTCATAATACCGATCATCACCGAACGTTAAGCGTGCGGACACTACGGGTTCGAGAACTATGTAGACATGACGGAGACTCATCTCCGTTTAATAACCAATAGCGGAACCTGGATGCTCATATTGGTTCCTACATATTCTACGAAGATCTTTATCGGTCAAACCGCATAACGGTATACGTTGTTCCCTTTGTCATCGGTATGTTACTTGCCCGAGATTCGATCGTCGGTATCTCAATACCTAGTTAAATCTCGTTACCGGCAAGTCTCTTTACTCGTTCCGTAATGCAACATCCCGTAACTAACTCATTAGTCACATTGCTTGCAAGGCTTATAGTGATGTGCATTACCGAGAGGGCCCAGAGATAACTCTCCGACAATCGGAGTGAGAAATCCTAATCTCGATCCATGCCAACTCAACAAACACCATCGGAGACACCTGTAGAGCACCTTTATAATCACTCGGTTACGTTGTGACGTTTGGTCGCACACAAAGTGTTCCTCCGGTATTCAGGAGTTGCATGATCTCATAGTCATAGGAACATGTATAGTTATGGAGAAAGCAAAAGCAACAAACTAAACGATCATCGTGCTAAGCTAATGGATGGGTCAAGTCAATCACATCATTCTCTAATGATGTGATCCCATTAATCAAATGACAACTCATGTCTATGGTTAGGAAACATAACCATCATTGATTCAACGAGCTAGTCAAGTAGAGGCAAACTAGTGACACTCTGTTTGTCTATGTATTCACACATGTACTTAGTTTCCGGTTAATACAATTCTAGCACGAATAATAAACATTTATCATGATATAAGAAAATATAAATAACAACTTTATTATTGCCTCTAGGGCATATTTCCTTCAGAAACTCCATGCAGATGGGCTTTTGAAATCACTTGATTATGAATCATTTGATGCTTGCGAAGCATGCCTCATGGGCAAGATGACTAAAACTCCATTCTCCGGAACAATGGAGCGAGCCAATGACTTATTGGAAATAATACATACCAATGTATGCGGTCCGATAAGTGTAGAGGCTCGCGGCGGGTATCGTTATTTTCTGACCTTCACGGATGATTTGAGTAGATATGGGTATATCTACTTAAGGAAACACAAGTCTGGAACATTTGAAAAGTTCAAATAATTTTAGAGTGAAGTAGAGAATCATCGTAACAAGAAAATAAAGTTTCTACGATCTGATCGCAGAGGCAAATATTTGAGTTACGAGTTTGGCATTCATTTAAAACAATGGGAATAGTTTCATAACTCACGCCACATGGAACACCACAGCGTAATGGTGTGTCCGAACGTCGTAACCGTACTTTATTAGATATGGTGCGATCTATGATGTCTTTTACCGATTTACCACTATCGTTTTGGGGTTATGCATTAGAGACAGCTACTTTCACATTAAATAGGGCACCATCTAAATCCGTTGAGATTACACCGTATGAACTATGGTTTGGCAATAAACCTAAGCTGTCGTTTTTTAAAATTTGGGGTTGTGATGCTTATGTGAAAAAGCTTCTGCCTGATAAGCTCGAACCCAAATCAGAGAAGTGTGTCTTCATAGGATACCCAAAAGAAACTGTTGGGTACACCTTCTATCACAGATCCGAAGGCAAGATCTTTGTTGCTAAGAATGGATCCTTTCTAGAGAAGGAGTTTATCTTGAAAGAAGTGAGTGGGTGGAAAGTAGAACTTGATGAGGTAATTGTACCTTTTCTCGAATTGGAAAGTAGCTCATCACAGAAAACTGTTCCCGTGATGCCTACACCAACTAAAGAGGAAGCTAATAATAATGATCATGAAACATCAGATCAACTTACTACCAATCCCCGTAGGTCAACCAGAGCACGTTCCGCACTAGAGTGGAACGGTAATCTTGTCTTGGAAGTCATGTTACTAGACCATGACGAACCTACGAACTATGAGGAAGCGATGATGAGCCTAGATTCGGATAAATGGCTTGAGGCCATGAAATGTGAGATAGGATTCATATATAAGAACAAAATGTGGACTTTGGTGGAATTGCCTGATGATCGGCATGCCATTGAGAATAAATGGATCTTCAAGAGGAAGACGGACGCTGATGGTAGTGTTACTATCTACAAAGCTCGAATTGTCGCAAAAGGTTTTTTTGACAAGTTCAAGGTGTTCACTACGATGAGTTTTTCTCACTCGTATCGATGCTTAAGTCTGTCCGAATCATGTTAGCAATTGCCGCATTTTATGAAATCTAGCAGATGGATATCAAAACTACATTCCTTAATGGGTTTATTAAAGAAGAGTTGTATATGATGCAACAAGAAGGTTTTGTCAATCCTGAAGGTGCTAACAAAATGTGCAAGCTCCAGCGATCCATCTATGCACTGGTGCAAGCATCTTGGAGTTGGAATATACGCTTTGATGAATTGATCAAAGCATATAGTTTTATACATACTTGTGGTGAAGCCTGTATTTACAAGAAAGTGGGTGGAAGCACTACAACCTTTCTGATAAGTATATGTGAATGACATATTGTTGATCGAAAATGATGTAGAATTTTCTGGAAAGCATAAAGGAGTGTTTGAAAGGAGTTTTTCAAACAAAGACCTCAGTGAAGCTGCTTACATATTGGGCATCAAGATCTATAGATATAGATCAAGACGCTTGATAAGATTTTTCAGTGAGTACATACCTTGACAAGATTTTGGAGTAGTTCAAAATGGAACAGTCAAAGAAGGAGTTCTTGTATTGCAAGGTGTAAAGTTGAGTAAGACTCAAAACCCGACCACGGCAGAAAATAGAAGGAGAATGAAAGTCATTCCCTATGCCTCGGCCATAGGTTCTATAAAGTATGATATGTTATGTACCAGACCTATTGTGTACCTTACCACGAGTTTGGCAAGGGGTTACGATAGTGATCCAGGAGTGGATCACTAGACAACGGTCAAAGTTATCCTTAGTTACCTAAGAGTACTAAGGAAATATTTCTCGGTTATGGAGGCGATAAAGAGTTCATCGTAAAGAGTTATGTCGATGCAAGCTTTTACACCGATCCGAATGACTCCGAGTCTCAATCTAGATACGTATTGAAAGTGTGAGCAATTATCTAGAGTAGCTCCATGCAGAGCATTTTAGACATAGAAAATTTGCAAAATACATACGGCTTTGAATGTGGCAGACCCGTTGACTAAACTTCTCTCACAAGCAAAAATATGATCACACCTTAGTACTATTTGGGTGTTAATCACATAGTGATGTGAACTAGATTACTAACTCTGGTAAACCCTTTGGGTGTTAGTCACATGGCGATGTGAACTAATCACATAAAGATGTGAACTATTGGTGTTAAATCACATGGCGATGTGAACTAGATTATTGACTCTAGTGCAAGTGGGAGACTGAAGGAAATATTCCCTAGAGGCAATAATAAAGTTTTTATTTATATTTCCTTATATCATGATAAATGTTCATAATTCATGCTAAAATTGTATTAAGCGGAAACTTGATACATGTGTGGATACATATACAAAACACAATGTCCCTAGTAAGCCTCTACTAGACTAGCTCGTTGATCAAAGATGGTTAAGTTTACTAACCATAGAGATGTGTTGTCATTTGATGAACGGGATCACATCATTAGGAGAATGATGTGATGGACAAGACCCATCCGTTAGCTTAGCATAATGTGTTGGGGATCGTAGCAGAAATTAAAAAATTTCTACGCATCACCAAGATCAATCTATGGAGTATTCTAGCAACGAGGGGAATAGGAGTGCATCTACATACCCTAGTAGATCGTGAGCGGAAGCGTTCAAGTGAACGGGGATGATGGAGTCGTACTCGCCATGATCCAAATCACCGATGACCAAGTGCCGAACGGACAGCACCTCTGCGTTCAACACACGTACGGTTGGGAATACGTCTCCTCCTTCTTGATCCAGCAAGGGGGAAGGAGAGGTTGATGAAGATCCAGAAGCACGACGGCGTGGTGATGGATGCAGCAAGATCCCGGCAGGGCTTCACCAAGCACAAGCGGGGAGGAGAGGTGTTACGGAGGGAGAGGGAGGCGCCAAGAGCAAGGTGCGGCTGCCCTCCCTCCCTTCCACTACATATAGGGGCTAGGGGGGCGCATGCCCCCTTGGAGATCCCATCTAAAAGGGGGGCGGCGGCCCCTGGGGGCAACGGCCCCCTTAGGGTTTCCAACCAGGGGGGCGCATGCCCCCTCGGGGGGCAACGGCCCCCTAGGGTTTCCAACCCTAGGCGCCTTGGGCCCTTGGGTGGGGCGCACCAGCCCATCAGGGGCTGGTTCCCATGCCACTTCAGCCCATGGGGCCCTCCGGGATAGGTGGCCCCATCCGGTGGACCCCCGGGACCCTTCCGGTGGTCCCGGTACAATACCGGTAACCCCCGAAACCTTCCCGCTGGCCGAAACTGGACTTCCTATATATAAATCTTTACCTCCGTACCATTTCGGAACTCCCCGTGACGTCCGGGATCTCATCCGGGACTCCAAACAACTTTCGGGTTACTGCATACTAATATCTCTACAACCCTAGCATCATCGAACCTTAAGTGTGTAGACCCTATGGGTTCGGGAGACACGCAGACATGACCGAGACGCCTCTCCGGTCAATAACCAACAGCGGGATCTGGATACCCATGTTGGCTCCCACATGCTCCTCGATGATCTCATTGGATGAAGCACGATGTCGAGGATTTAATCAATCCCGTATACAATTCCCTTTGTCAATCAGTACATTATTTGCCCGAGACTCGATCGTCGGTATCCCAATACCTTGTTCAATCTCGTTACCAGCAAGTCACTTTACTCGTACCGTAATGCATGATCCCGTGACCAACCCCTTGGTCACATTGAGCTCATTATGATGATGCATTACCGAGTGGGCCAGAGATACCTCTCCATCATACGGAGTGACAAATCCCAGTCTCGATTCGTGCCAACCCAACAGACACTTTCGGAGATACCTGTAATGTACCTTTATAGTCACCCAGTTACGTTGTGACGTTTGGCACACCCAAGGCACTCCTACGGTATCTGGGAGTTGCACAATCTCATGGTCTAAGGAAATGAAACTTGACATTCAGAAAAGCTACAGCAAACGAACTACACGATCTTTGAGCTAAGCTTAGGATTGGGTCTTGTCCATCACATCATTCTCCTAATGATGTGATCCCGTTATCAATGACATCTAATGTCCATAGTCAGGAAACCATGACTATCCTTTGATCAACGAGCTAGTCAACTAGAGGCTCACTAGGGACATGTTGTGGTCTATGTATTCACACATGTATTACGATTTCTGGATAATACAATTATAGCATGAATAATAGACAATTATCATGAACAAAGAAATATAATAATAACCATTTTATTATTGCCTCTAGGGCGTATTTCCAACAGTCTCCCACTTGCACTAGAGTCAATATTCTAGTTACATTGTGATGAATCGAACACCCATGCAGTTCTGGTGTTGATCATGTTTTGCTCTAGGGAGAGGTTTAGTCAACGGATCTGCTACATTCAGGTCCGTATGTACTTTACAAATTTCTATGTCTCCATTTTGAACACTTTCACGAATGGAGTTGAAGCGACGCTTGATATGCCTGGTCTTCCTGTGCAACCTGGGCTCCTTGGCAAGGGCAATAGCTCCGGTGTTGTCACAGAAGAGAGTCATCGGCCCCGACGCATTGGGTATGACTCCTAGGTCGGTGATGAACTCCTTCACCCAGATTGCTTCTTGTGCTGCCTCCTAGGCTGCCATGTATTCTGCTTCACATGTATATCCCGCCACGACGCTTTGCTTGCAACTGCACCAGCTTACTGCCCCACCATTCAAAATATACACGTATCCGGTTTGTGACTTAGAGTCATCCAGATCCGTGCCGAAGCTAGCGTCGACGTAACCCTTTACGACAAGCTCTTTGCCACCTCCATAAACGAGAAACATATCCTTGGTCCTTTTCAGGTACTTCAGGATTATTTTGACCGCTGTCCAGTGTTCCTTGCCGGGATTACTTTGGTACCTACCTACCAAACTTACGGCAAGGTTTACATCAGGTCTGGTACACAGCATGGCATACATAATAGACCCTATGGCTGAGGCATAGGGGATGACACTCATCTCTTCTATATCTTCTGCCGTGGTCGGGCATTGAGCCGTGCTCAATCGCACACCTTGCAATACAGGCAAGAACCCCTTCTTGGACTGATCCATATTGAACTTCTTCAATATCTTGTCAAGGTACATACTTTGTGAAAGACCGATGAGGCGTCTCGATCTATCTCTATAGATCTTGATGCCTAATATATAAGCAGCTTCTCCAAGGTCCTTCATTGAAAAACACTTGTTCAAATAGGCCTTTATGCTTTCCAAGAATTCTATATCATTTCCCATCAACAGTATGTCATCCACATATAATATGAGAAATGCTATAGAGCTCCCACTCACATTCTTGTAAACACAGGCTTCTTCATAAGTCTGCATAAACCCAAATGCTTTGATCATCTCATCAAAGCGAATGTTCCAACTCCGAGATGCTTGCACCAGCCCATAGATTGAGCGTTGGAGCTTGCACACCTTGTTAGCATTCTTAGGATCGACAAAACCTTCCGGCTGCATCATATACAATTCTTCCTTAAGAAAGCCGTTAAGGAATGCCGTTTTGACGTCCATTTGCCATATCTCATAATCATAGAATGCGGAAATTGCTAACATGATTCGGACAGACTTCAGCTTCACTACGGGTGAGAAAGTCTCATCATAGTCAACCCCTTGAACTTGTCGATAACCCTTAGCGACAAGTCGAGCCTTATAGATGGTCACATTACCATCCGCGTCTGTCTTCTTCTTAAAGATCCATTTATTTTCTATGGCTCGCCGATCTTCGGGCAAGTCAGTCAAAGTCCATACTTTGTTTTCATACATGGATTCTATCTCGGATTTCATGGCTTCTAGCCATTTGTCGGAATTTGGGCCCGCCATCGCTTCTTCATAGTTCGAAGGTTCACCGTTGTCCAACAACATGATTTCCAAGACAGGGTTGCCGTACCGCTCTGGTGCGGAATGTGTCCTTGTGGACCTACGAAGTTCAGTAGGAACTTGATCCTAAGTATCTTGATCATCATCATTAACTTCCTCTCTAATCGGTGCAAGCACCATAGGAACATTTTCCTGAGCTGCGCCACTTACCGGTTCAAGAGGTAATACTTCATCAAGTTCTACCTTCCTCCCACTTATTTCTTTCGAGAGAAACTCTTTCTCTAGAAAGGACCCATTCTTGGCAACAAAGATCTTGCCTTCGGATCTGAGGTAGAAGGTATACCCAACAGTTTCTTTAGGGTATCCTATGAAGACGCATTTTTCCGACTTGGGTTCGAGCTTTTCAGGTTGAAGTTTCTTGACATAAGCATCGCATCCCCAAACTTTTAGAAACGACAGCTTAGGTTTCTTCCCAAACCATAATTCATACGGCGTCGTCTCAACGGATTTCGACGGAGCCCTATTTAAAGTGAATGCGGCAGTCTCTAAAGCATAGCCCCAAAATGATAGCGGTAAATCGGTAAGAGACATCATAGATCGCACCATATCTAATAGAGTGCGATTACGATGTTCGGACACACCATTACGCTGAGGTGTTCCAGGCGGCGTGAGTTGTGAAACTATTCCACATTTTCTTAAGTGTGTGCCAAATTCGTGACTCAAGTATTCTCCCCCATGATCTGATCGCAAGAACTTGATTTTCCTGTCATGTTGATTATCAACCTCACTCTGAAATTCCTTGAACTTTTCAAAGGTCCCAGACTTGTGTTTCATTAAGTAGACATACCCATATCTACTCAAGTCATCAGTGAGGGTGAGAACATAACGATAGCCACCGCGAGCCTCAACACTCATTGGACCGCACACATCAGTATGTATGATTTCCAATTAGTTGGTTGCTCGCTCCATTGTTCCTGAGAACTGAGTCTTGGTCATTTTACCCATGAGGCATGGTTCGCACATGTCAAATGATTCGTTATCAAGAGGCTCTAAAAGTCCATCTGCATGGAGCTTCTTCATGCGTTTGACACCTATGTAACCAAGGCGGTAGTGCCACAAGTATGTGGGACTATCATTATCAACCTTACATCTTTTGGTATTCACACTATGAATATGTGTAGCATTACGCTTGAGATTTATTAAGAATAAACCATTCACCATCGGAGCATGACCATAAAACATATCTCTCATATAAATAGAACAACCATTATTCTTGGATTTAAATGAGTAGCCATCTCTAATTAAACGAGATCCTGATACAATGTTCATGCTCAAAGCTGGCACTAAATAACAATTATTGAGGTTTAAAACTAATCCCGTAGGTAAATGTAGAGGCAGCGTGTCGACGGCGATCACATCGACCTTGGAACCATTCCCGACGCGCATCGTCACCTCGTCCTTCGCCAGTCTCCGTTTATTCCGCAGCTCCTGCTTTGAGTTACAAATGTGAGCAACCGCACCGGTATCAAATACCCAGGAGCTACTATGAGTACTGGTAAGGTACACATCAATTACATGTATATCACATATACCTTTCGTGATGCTGGCCTTCTTGTCCGCTAAGTATTTGGGGCAGTTCCGCTTCCAGTGACCACTTCCCTTGCAATAAAAACACTCAGTCTCGGGCTTGGGTCCATTCTTTGGCTTCTTCCCGGCAGCTTGCTTACCGGGCGCGGCAACTCCCTTGCCGTCCTTCTTGAAGTTCTTCTTACCCTTGCCTTTCTTGAACTTAGTGGTTTTATTCATCATCAACATTTGATGTTCCTTTTTGACTTCTATCTCTGCTGATTTTAGCATTGCAAATACTTCAGGAATGGTCTTTTCCATCCCCTGCATATTGAAGTTCATCACAAAGCTCTTGTAGCTCGGTGGAAGCGACTGAAGGATTCTGTCAATGACCGCGTCATCCGGGAGATTAACTCCCAGCTGAGTCAAGCGGTTATGCAACCCACACATTTTGAGTATGTGCTCACTGACAGAACTATTTTCCTCCATCTTACAGCTGAAGAACTTGTTGGAGACTTCATATCTCTCGACCCGGGCATGAGCTTGAAAAACCATTTTCAGCTCTTCGAACATTTCATATGCTCCATGTCTCTCAAAACGCTTTTGGAGCCCCAGTTCTAAGCTGTAAAGCATGCCGCACTGAACGAGGGAGTAATCATCAGCACGTGTCTGCCAAGCGTTCATAACGTCTTGGTTCTGTGGGACGGGTGTGTCACCTAGCGGTGCTTCTAGGACATAATCTTTCTTGGCAGCTATGAGAATGATCCTCAGGTTCCGGACTCAGTCCGTATAGTTGCTGCCATCGTCTTTCAGCTTGGTTTTCTCTAGGAACGCGTTGAAGTTGAGGACAACATGGGCCATTTGATCTACAAGACATATTGTAAAGATTTTAGACTAAGTTCATGATAACTAAGTTCATCTAATCAAATTATTAAATGAACTCCCACTCAGATAGACATCCCTCCAGTCATCTAAGTATAACATGATCCGAGTTAACTAGGCCATGTCTGATCATCACGTGAGACGGACTAGTCAACATCGGTGAACATCTTCATGTTGATCGTATCTTCTATATGACTCATGCTCGACCTTTCGGTCTTCTGTGTTCCGAGGCCATGTCTGTACATGCTAGGCTCGTCAAGTCAACCTAAGTGTATTGCGTGTGTAAATCTGTCTTACACCCGTTGTATTCGAAGGTTAGAATCTATCACACCCGATCATCACGTGGTGCTTCGAAACAACGAACCTTCGCAACGGTGCACAGTTAGGGGGAACACTTTCTTGAAATTATTACGAGGGATCATCTTGTTGGGTTTCGTAGTAATTTCAAAAAAATTCCTACGCACACGCAAGATCATATGATGCATAGCAACGAGAGGGGAGAGTGTTGTCTACGTACCCACGCAGACCGACTGCGGAAGCGTTGACGCAACATAGAGGAAGTAGTCGTACGTCTTCACGATCCAACCGATCAAGCACCGAAACTACGGCACCTCCGAGTTCGAGCACACGTTCATCTCGATGACGATCCCCGGACTCCGATCCAGCAAAGTGTCGGGGAAGAGTTCCGTCAGCACGACGGCGTGGTGACGATCTTGATGCACTACAGCAGCAGGGCTTCGCCTAAACTCCGCTACAGTATTATCGAGGACTATGGTGGCAGGGGGCACCGCACACGGCTAAGGAATAGATCACGTGGATCAACTTGTGTGTTTCTGGGGTGCCTCTGCCTCAGTATATAAAGGAGCCAAGGGGGAGGGGGGCGCCGGCCAGGAGGAGGGCGCAGGAGGAGTCCTACTCCTTCCGGGAGTAGGACTCCCCCCCCCCCCCAATCCTAGTTGGACTAGGATTCCCCGAGGGGGAAAGAGAGAGGGGGGGCCGGCCACCTCTCCTAGTCCTAATAGGACTAGGGGAGGGGGGAGGTGCGCAGCCACCTTGGGCTGCCCCTTTCTCCTTTCCACTAAGGCCCATGAAGGCCCATATGGCTCCCGGGGGGTTCCGGTAACCTCCCGGTACTCCGGTAAAATCCCGATTTCACCCGGAACACTTCCGATATCCAAACATAGGCTTCCAATATATCAATCTTTACGTCTCGACCATTTCGAGACTCCTCGTCATGTCCGTGATCACATCCGGGACTCCGAACAACCTTCGGTACATCAAAATGCATAAAATCATAATATAACTGTCATCGTAACCTTAAGCGTGCGGACCCTACGGGTTCGAGAACAATGTAGACATGACCGAGACACGTCTCCGGTCAATAACCAATAGCGGGACCTGGATGCCCATATTGGCTCCTACATATTCTATGAAGATCTTTATCGGTCAGACCGCATAACAACATACGTTGTTCCCTTTGTCATCGGTATGTTACTTGCCCGAGATTCGATCGTCGGTATCCAATACCTAGTTCAATCTCGTTACCGGCAAGTCTCTTTACTCGTTCCGTAATACATCATCTCACAACTAACATATTAGTTGTAATGCTTGCAAGGCTTATGTGATGTGCATTACCGAGAGGGCCCAGAGATACCTCTCCGACATTTGGAGTGACAAATCCTAATCTCGAAATACGCCAACCCAACATGTACCTTTGGAGACACATGTAGTACTCCTTTATAATCACCCAGTTACGTTGTGACGTTTGGTAGTACCCAAAGTGTTCCTCCGGTAAACGGGAGTTGCATAATCTCATAGTTATAGGAACATGTATAAGTCATGAAGAAAGCAATAGCAACATACTAAACGATCGGGTGCTAAGCTAATGGAATGGGTCATGTCAATCAGATCATTCAACTAATGATGTGACCTCGTTAATCAAATAACAACACTTTGTTCATGGTCAGGAAACATAACCATCTTTGATTAACGAGCTAGTCAAGTAGAGGCATACTAGTGACACTAAGTTTGTCTATGTATTCACACATGTATTATGTTTCCGGTTAATACAATTCTAGCATGAATAATAAACATTTATCATGATATAAGGAAATAAATAATAACTTTATTATTGCCTCTAGGGCATATTTCCTTCAGTCTCCCACTTGCACTAGAGTCAATAATCTAGATTACACTGTAATGATTCTAACACCCATGGAGCCTTGGTGCTGATCATGTTTTGCTCGTGGAAGAGGCTTAGTCAACGGGTCTGCAACATTCAGATCCGTATGTATCTTGCAAATCTCTATGTCTCCCACCTGGACTAGATCCCGGATGGAGTTGAAGCGTCTCTTGATGTGCTTGGTCCTTTTGTGAAATCTGGATTCCTTTGCCAAGGCAATTGCACCAGTATTGTCACAAAAGATTTTCATTGGACCCGATGCACTAGGTATGACACCTAGATCGGATATGAACTCCTTCATCCAGACTCCTTCGTTCGCTGCTTCCGAAGCAGCTATGTACTCCGCTTCACATGTAGATCCCGCTACGACGCTTTGTTTAGAACTGCACCAACTGACAGCTCCACCGTTTAATGTAAACACGTATCCGGTTTGCGATTTAGAATCGTCCGGATCAGTGTCAAAGCTTGCATCAACGTAACCTTTTACGGTGAGCTCTTTGTCACCTCCATATACGAGAAACATATCCTTAGTCCTTTTCAGGTATTTCAGGATGTTCTTGACCGCTGTCCAGTGATCCACTCCTGGATTACTTTGGTACCTCCCTGCTAAACTTATAGCAAGGCACACATCAGGTCTGGTACACAGCATTGCATACATGATAGAGCCTATGGCTGAAGCATAGGGAACATCTTTCATTTTCTCTCTATCTTCTGCAGTGGTCGGGCATTGAGTCTTACTCAACTTCACACCTTGTAATACAGGCAAGAACCCTTTCTTTGCTTGATCCATTTTGAACTTCTTCAAAACTTTGTCAAGGTATGTGCTTTGTGAAAGTCCAATTAAGCGTCTTGATCTATCTCTATAGATCTTAATGCCTAATATGTAAGCAGCTTCACCGAGGTCTTTCATTGAAAAACTCTTATTCAAGTATCCCTTTATGCTATCCAGAAATTCTATATCATTTCCAATTAGTAATATGTCATCCACATATAATATCAGAAATGCTACAGAGCTCCCACTCACTTTCTTGTAAATACAGGCTTCTCCGAAAGTCTGTATAAAACCAAATGCTTTGATCACACTATCAAAGCGTTTATTCCAACTCCGAGAGGCTTGCACCAGTCCATAAATGGATCGCTGGAGCTTGCACACTTTGTTAGCTCCCTTTGGATCGACAAAACCTTCCGGTTGCATCATATACAACTCTTCTTCCAGAAATCCATTCAGGAATGCAGTTTTGACATCCATCTGCCAAATTTCATAATCATAAAATGCGGCAATTGCTAACATGATTCGGACAGACTTAAGCATCGCTACAGGTGAGAAAGTCTCATCGTAGTCAACCCCTTGAACTTGTCGAAAACCTTTCGCAACAAGTCGAGCTTTGTAGACAGTAACATTACCATCAGCGTCAGTCTTCTTCTTGAAGATCCATTTATTCTCAATTGCTTGCCGATCATCGGGCAAGTCAACCAAAGTCCATACTTTGTTCTCATACATGGATCCCATCTCAGATTTCATGGCTTCAAGCCACTTTGCGGAATCTGGGCTCACCATCGCTTCTTCATAGTTCGTAGGTTCATCATGATCTAGTAGCATGACTTCCAGAACAGGATTACCGTACCACTCTGGTGCGGATCTTACTCTGGTTGATCTACGAGGTTCAGTAGTATCTTGATCTGAAGTTTCATGATCATTATCATTAGCTTCCTCACTAACTGGTGTAGGTGTCACTGAAACAGTTTTCTGTGATGTACTACTTTCCAGTAAGGGAGCAGGTACAGTTACCTCGTCAAGTTCTACTTTCCTCCCACTCACTTCTTTCGAGAGAAACTCCTTCTCTAGAAAGGATCCATTCTTAGCAACGAATGTCTTGCCTTCGGATCTGTGATAGAAGGTGTACCCAACAGTCTCCTTTGGGTATCCTATGAAGACACATTTCTCCGATTTGGGTTCGAGCTTATCAGGTTGAAGCTTTTTCACATAAGCATCGCAGCCCCAAACTTTAAGAAACGACAACTTTGGTTTCTTGCCAAACCATAGTTCATAAGGTGTCGTCTCAACGGATTTTGATGGTGCCCTATTTAACGTGAATGCGGCCGTCTCTAAAGCATAACCCCAAAACGATAGCGGTAAATCTGTAAGAGACATCATAGATCGCACCATATCTAGTAAAGTACGATTACGACGTTCGGACACACCATTACGCTGTGGTGTTCCGGGTGGCGTGAGTTGCGAAACTATTCCACAGTTTTTCAAATGTACACCAAACTCGTAACTCAAATATTCTCCTCCACGATCAGATCGTAGAAACTTTATTTTCTTGTTACGATGATTTTCAACTTCACTCTGAAATTCTTTGAACTTTTCAAATGTTTCAGACTTATGTTTCATTAAGTAGATATACCCATATCTGCTTAAATCATCTGTGAAGGTGAGAAAATAACGATATCCGCCACGAGCCTCAATATTCATCGGACCACATACATCGGTATGTATGATTTCCAACAAATCTGTTGCTCTCTCCATAGTACCGGAGAACGGTGTTTTAGTCATCTTGCCCATGAGGCACGGTTCGCAAGTACCAAGTGATTCATAATCAAGTGGTTCCAAAAGTCCATCAGTATGGAGTTTCTTCATGCGCTTTACACCGATATGACCTAAACGACAGTGCCACAAATAAGTTGCACTTTCATTATCAACTCTGCATCTTTTGGCTTCAACATTATGAATATGTGTATTACTACTATCGAGATTCAATAAGAATAGACCACTCTTCAAGGGTGCATGACCATAAAAGATATTACTCATATAAATAGAACAACCATTATTCTCTGATTTAAATGAATAACCGTCTCGCATTAAACAAGATCCAGATATAATGTTCATGCTCAACGCTGGCACCAAATAACAATTATTTAGGTCTAATACTAATCCCGAAGGTAGATGTAGAGGTAGCGTGCCGACCGCGATCACATCGACTTTGGAACCGTTTCCCACGCGCATCGTCACCTCGTCCTTTGCCAGTGCCCGCTTATTCCGTAGTCCCTGTTTCGAGTTGCAAATATTAGCAACAGAACCAGTATCAAATACCCAGGTGCTACTGCGAGCTCTAGTAAGGTACACATCAATAACATGTATATCACATATACCTTTGTTCACCTTGCCATCCTTCTTATCCGCCAAATACTTGGGGCAGTTCCGCTTCCAGTGACCAGTCTGCTTGCAGTAGAAGCACTCAGTTTCAGGCTTAGGTCCAGACTTGGGTTTCTTCTCCTGAGCAGCAACTTGCTTGCTGTTCTTCTTGAAGTTCCCCTTCTTCTTCCCTTTGCCCTTTTTCTTGAAACTAGTGGTCTTGTTAACCATCAACACTTGATGCTCCTTCTTGATTTCTACCTCCGCAGCTTTCAGCATTGCGAAGAGCTCGGGAATAGTCTTGTTCATCCCTTGCATATTATAGTTCATCACGAAGCTCTTGTAGCTTGGTGGCAGTGATTGGAGAATTCTGTCAATGACGCAATCATCCGGAAGATTAACTCCCAATTGAATCAAGTGATTATTATACCCAGACATTTTGAGTATATGCTCACTGACAGAACTGTTCTCCTCCATCTTGCAGCTATAGAACTTATTGGAGACTTCATATCTCTCAATCCGGGCATTTGCTTGAAATATTAACTTCAACTCCTGGAACATCTCATATGCTCCATGACGTTCAAAACGTCGTTGAAGTCCCGATTCTAAGCCGTAAAGCATGGCACACTGAACTATCGAGTAGTCATCAGCTTTGCTCTGCCAGACGTTCATAACATCTGGTGTTGCTCCAGCAGCAGGCCTGGCACCCAGCGGTGCTTCCAGGACGTAATTCTTCTGTGCAGCAATGAGGATAATCCTCAAGTTACGGACCCAGTCCGTATAATTGCTACCATCATCTTTCAACTTTGCTTTCTCAAGGAACGCATTAAAATTCAACGGAACAACAGCACGAGCCATCTATCTACAATCAACATAAACAAGCAAGATACTATCAGGTACTAAGTTCATGATAAGTTTAAGTTCAATTAATCAAATTACTTAAGAACTCCCACTTAGATAGACATCCCTCTAATCCTCTAAGTGATCACGTGATCCAAATCAACTAAACCATAACCGATCATCACGTGAGATGGAGTAGTTTTCAATGGTGAACATCGTTATGTTGATCATATCTACTATATGATTCACGCTCGACCTTTCGGTCTCCGTGTTCCGAGGCCATATCTGCATATGCTAGGCTCGTCAAGTTTAACCTGAGTATTCTGCGTGTGCAAAACTGGCTTGCACCCGTTGTAGATGGACGTAGAGCTTATCACACCCGATCATCACGTGGTGTCTGGGCACGACGAACTTTGGCAACGGTGCATACTCAGGGAGAACACTTCTTGATAATTTAGTGAGAGATCATCTTATAATGCTACCGTCAATCAAAGCAAGATAAGATGCATAAAAGATAAACATCACATGCAATCAATATAAGTGATATGATATGGCCATCATCATCTTGTGCTTGTGATCTCCATCTCCGAAGCACCGTCATGATCACCATCGTCACCGGCGCGACACCTTGATCTCCATCGTAGCATCGTTGTCGTCTCGCCAATCTTATGCTTCCACGACTATCACTACCGTTTAGTAATAAAGTAAAGCATTACATCGCGATTGCATTGCATACAATAAAGCGACAACCATATGGCTCCTGCCAGTTGCCGATAACTCGGTTACAAAACATGATCATCTCATACAATAAAATTCAGCATCATGCCTTGACCATATCACATCACAACATGCCCTGCAAAAACAAGTTAGACGTCCTCTACTTTGTTGTTGCAAGTTTTACGTGGCTGCTACGGGCTTAAGCAAGAACCAATCTCACCTACGCATCAAAACCACAACGATAGTTTGTCAAATAGACTCCGTTTTAACCTTCGCAAGGACCGGGCGTAGCCACACTTGGTTCAACTAAAGTTGGAGAGACAGTCGCCCGCAAGCCACCTATGTGCAAAGCACGTCGGGGGAACCGGTCTCGCGTAAGCGTACGCGTAATGTTGGTCCGGGTCGTCTCGTCCAACAATGCCGCCGAACCAAAGTATGACATGCTGGTAGGCAGTATGACTTATATCGCCCACAACTCACTTGTGTTCTACTCGTGCATATAACATCAACATAAATAACCTAGGCTCGGATGCCACTGTTGGGTTTCGTAGTAATTTCAAAAAATTCCTACGCACACGCAAGATCATGTGATGCACAACAACGAGAGGGGAGAGTGTTGTCTACATACCCACGCAGACCGACTGCGGAAGCGTTGACGCAACGTAGAGGAAGTAGTCGTACGTCTTCACGATCCAACCGATCAAGCACCGAAACTACGGCACCTCCGAGTTCGAGCACACGTTCAGCTCGATGACGATCCCCGGACTCCGATCCAGCAAAGTGTCGGGGAAGAGTTCCGTCAGCACGACGGCGTGGTGACGATCTTGATGCACTACAGCAGCAGGGCTTCGCCTAAACTCCGCTACAGTATTATCGAGGACTATGGTGGCTGGGGGCACCGCACACGGCTAAGGAATAGATCACGTGGATCAACTTGTGTGTTTCTGGGGTGCCTCTGCCTCAGTATATAAAGGAGCCAAGGGGGAGGGGGGCGCCGGCCAGGAGGAGGGCGCAGGAGGAGTCCTACTCCTTCCGGGAGTAGGACTCCCCCCCCAATCCTAGTTGGACTAGGATTCCCCGAGGGGGAAAGAGAGAGAGGGGGGCCGGCCACCTCTCCTAGTCCTAATAGGACTAGGGGAGGGGGGAGGTGCGCAGCCACCTTGGGCTGCCCCTTTCTCCTTTCCACTAAAGCCCATTAAGGCCCATATGGCTCCCGGGGGGTTCCGGTAACCTCCCGGTACTCCGGTAAAATCCCGATTTCACCCGGAACACTTCCGATATCCAAACATAGGCTTCCAATATATCAATCTTTACGTCTCGACCATTTCGAGACTCCTCGTCATGTCCGTGATCACATCCGGGACTCCGAACAACCTTCGGTACATCAAAATGCATAAACTCATAATATAACTGTCATCGTAACCTTAAGCGTGCGGACCCTACGGGTTCGAGAACAATGTAGACATGACCGAGACACGTCTCCGGTCAATAACCAATAGCGGGACCTGGATGCCCATATTGGCTCCTACATATTCTACGAAGATCTTTATCGGTCAGACCGCATAACAACATACGTTGTTCCCTTTGTCATCGGTATGTTACTTGCCCGAGATTCGATCGTCGGTATCCAATACCTAGTTCAATCTCGTTACCGGCAAGTCTCTTTACTCGTTCCGTAATACATCATCTCACAACTAACATATTAGTTGTAATGCTTGCAAGGCTTATGTGATGTGCATTACCGAGAGGGCCCAGAGATACCTCTCCGACAATCGGAGTGACAAATCCTAATCTCGAAATACGCCAACCCAACATGTACCTTTGGAGACACCTGTAGTACTCCTTTATAATCACCCAGTTACGTTGTGACATTTGGTAGTACCCAAAGTGTTCCTCCGGTAAACGGGAGTTGCATAATCTCATAGTTATAGGAACATGTATAAGTCATGAAGAAAGCAATAGCAACATACTAAACGATCAGGTGCTAAGCTAATGGAATGGGTCATGTCAATCAGATCATTCAACTAATGATGTGACCTCGTTAATCAAATAACAACACTTTGTTCATGGTCAGGAAACATAACAGTCTTTGATTAACGAGCTAGTCGAGTAGAGGCATACTAGTGACACTAAGTTTGTCTATGTATTCACACATGTATTATGTTTCCGGTTAATACAATTCTAGCATGAATAATAAACATTTATCATGATATAAGGAAATAAATAATAACTTTATTATTGCCTCTAGGGCATATTTCCTTCACATCTTATTTAAGCTATCATCGTTCTAAGCAAATAAGATGTAAAACATGATAAACATCACATGCAATCAAATAGTGACATGATATGGCCAATATCATTTGCTCCTTTGATCTCCATCTTCAGGGCTCCATGATCATCGTTGTCACCAGCATGACACCATGATATCCATCATCATGATCTCCATCATCGTGTCTTCTTGAAGTTGTCTCGTCATCTATTACTTCTACTACTATGGCTAACGCTTTAGCAATAAACTAAAGTAATTACATGACGTTTATGTTGACACGCAGGTCATAAATAAATAAAGACAACTCCTATGGCTCCTGCCGGTTGTCATACTCATCGACATGCAAGTCGTGATTCCTATTACAAGAACATGATCAATCTCATACATCACATATATCATTCATCATTCATCACAACCTTTGGCCATATCACATCACAAAACACTTGCTGCAAAAACAAGTTAGACGTCCTCTAATTGTTGTTGCAAGTTTTTACGTGGCTGCTATAGGTTTCTAGCAAGAACGTTTCTTACCTACGCCAAAACCACAACGTGAATTGCCAATTTCTATTTACCCTTCATAAGGACCCTGTTCATCGAATCCGATCCGACTAAAGTGGGAGAGACAGACACCCGCCAGCCACCTTATGCAACTAGTGCATGTCAGTCAGTGGAACCGGTCTCACGTAAGCGTACGTGTAAGGTTGGTCCGGGCCGCTTCATCCCACGATGCCGCCGAATCAAGATAAGACTAGTAATGGCAAGCAAATTGACAATATCGACGCCCACAACTACTTTGTGTTCTACTCATGCATAGTAACTACGCATAGACCTAGCTCATGATGCCACTGTTGGGGATCGTAGCAGAAATTAAAAAATTTCTACGCATCACCAAGATCAATCTATGGAGTATTCTAGCAACGAGGGGAATAGGAGTGCATCTACATACCCTTGTAGATCGCGAGCGGAAGCGTTCAAGTGAACGGGGATGATGGAGTCGTACTCGCCGTGATCCAAATCACCGATGACCAAGTGCCGAACGGACAACACCTCCGCGTTCAACACACGTACGGTTGGGAAGACGTCTCCTCCTTGATCCAACAAGGGGGAAGGAGAGGTTGATGAAGATCCAGCAGCACGACGGCGTGGTGATGGATGTAGCAGGATCCCGGCAGGGCTTCGCCAAGCACAAGCGGGAAGGAGAGGTGTTACGGAGGGAGAGGGAGGCGCCAAGAGCAAGGTGCGGCTGCCCTCCCTCCCTTCCACTATATATAGGGGCTAGGGGGGCGCATGCCCCCTTGGAGATCCCATCTAAAAGGGGGGCGGCGGCCCCTGGGGGCAACGGCCCCCTTAGGGTTTCCAATGAGGGGGGCGCATGCCCCCTCGGGGGGCAACGGCCCCCTAGGGTTTCCAACCCTAGGCGCCTTGGGCCCTTGGGTGGGGCGCACCAGCCCATCAGGGGCTGGTTCCCACGCCACTTCAGCCCATGGGCCCTCCGGGATAGGTGGCCCCATCCGGTGGACCCCCGGGACCCTTCTGGTGGTCCCGGTACAATACCGGTAACCCCCGAAACCTTCCCGCTGGCCGAAACTAGACTTACTATATATAAACCTTTACCTCCGGACCATTCCGGAACTCCTCGTGACGTCCGGGATCTCATCCGGGACTCCGAACAACTTTCGGGTTACTACATACTAATATCTCTACAACCCTAGCGTCATTGAACCTTAAGTGTGTAGACCCTACGGGTTCGGGAGACACGCAGACATGATCGAGACGCCTCTCCGGTCAATAACCAATAGCGGGATCTCGATACCCATGTTGGCTCCCACATGCTCCTCGATGATCTCATCGGATGAACCACGATGTCGAGGACTTAATCAATCCCGTATACAATTCCCTTTGTCAATCGGTACGTTATTTGCCTGAGACTCGATCATCGGTATCCCAATACCTTGTTCAATCTCGTTACCGGCAAGTCACTTTACTCGTACCGTAATGCATGATCCCGTGACCAACCCCTTGGTCACATTGAGCTCATTATGATGATGCATTACCGAGTGGGCACAGAGATACCTCTCCATCATACGGAGTGACAAATCCCAGTCTCGATTCGTGCCAACCCAACAGACACTTTCGGAGATACCTGTAATGTACCTTTATAGTCACCCAGTTACGTTGTGACGTTTGGCACACCCAAGGCACTCCTACGGTATCCGGGAGTTGCACAATCTCATGGTCTAAGGAAATGATACTTGACATTCAGAAAAGCTACAGCAAACGAACTACACGATCTTTGAGCTAAGCTTAGGATTGGGTCTTGTCCATCACATCATTCTCCTAATGATGTGATCCCGTTATCAATGACATCTAATGTCCATAGTCAGGAAACCATGACTATCCTTTGATCAACGAGCTAGTCAACTAGAGGCTCACTAGGGACGTGTTGTGGTCTATGTATTCACACATGTATTACGATTTTCGGATAATACAATTATAGCATGAATAATAGACAATTATCATGAACAAAGAAATATAATAATAACCATTTTATTATTGCCTCTAGGGCATATTTCCAACATAATGATCATTAAGTTTTATTGCTATTCATTTCTTCATGGCATATACATATTCCTTTGACTATCAAACATCACAACGTAACTGGGTGATTATAAAGATGCTCTATAGGTATCTCCGAAGGTGTTTGTTGGGTTGGAATAGATCAAGATTAGGATTTGCCACTCCGAGTATCGGAGAGGTATCTATGGGCCCTCTCGGTAATGCACATCATAATAAGCCTTGCAAGCAATGTGACTAATGAGTTAGTTGCGGGATGATGTATTAAGGAACGAGTAAAGAGACTTGCCGGTAACAAGATTGAACTAGGTATGAACATACCGACGATCGAATCTCGGGCAAGTAACATACCGATGACAAAGGTAATAGCGTATGTTGTCATTGCAGTACGACCGATAAAGATCTTCGTAGAATATGTGGGAACCAATATGAGCATCCAGGTTTCGTTGTTGGTTATTGACCGGAGAGGTGTCTCGGTCATGTCTACATAGTTCTCAAACCCGTAGGGTCTGCATGCTTAACGTTCGATGACGATTTTGTATTATATGAGTTATGTGATTTGGTGATCGAATGTTGTTTGGAGTCCCGAATGAGATCACGGACATGACGAGGAGTCTCAAAATGGTCGAGAGGTAAAGATTCATATATAGGACGATAGTATTTGGACACGGAAGTGTTCCGGGGGTACCGTGTACGTATCGGGTCACCGGAAGGGGTTCCGGGCTACCCCCGGCAAACTATATGGGCCTATTGGGCCAAGGGGGGAAACACAGTAGCCAGCATGGGCTGCTGTGCCCCCCTTGCTGGCTGAATAGGAAGGGGAAAGGAAAAGGGGAAGAGGGAAGGAAAGGGAGGCAATTCGGCCTCCCCCTTACTTCCCTCCTCTCTCCCCTTTCCTTCCCTCTCCGGAAAAGATGGTAAGGGGGGAGCCGAATTGGACAAGGCCCCCAAGTAGGATTCCTCCTACTTGGGGTGCCCCATGGCTGTCACCCTCCCCCTCCCACCTATATATATGTGGGGAGGGGGCGCCTAGAACACACAACAAACATTGTTAGCCGTGTGTGGCGCCCCTCTCCACAGTTTACGCCTCCGGTCATATTGTCGTAGTCCTTAGGCGAAGCCCTGCGCAGATCACTTCACCATCACCGTCACCACGCCGTCGTGCTGACGAAACTCTCCCTCGGCACTTTGCTAGATCAAGAGTTTGAGGGATATCATCAAGTTGAACGTGTGCAAAACTCGGAGGTGACTACATCAACCGCGTTGTCAAACGCTTCCGCTTTCGGTCTACGAAAGTACGTGGACACACTCTCCCCCTCCCGTTGCTATGCATCTCCTAAATAGATCTTGTGTGAGCGTAGGGTTTTTTTTTAAAATTGCATGCTATGTTCCCCAACAATTCTATCACAATATAGTGGCCTAATTATGTAAAGAAATGCAATGATGTAATGTTCTTGGCTAAAACTTCAATTGAATATATACTTAGTGCTACAAATTCAAGAATTAAGTGTCCAGGTATGTCCTCATTGAAGTGCTGCTGGATATTATGCTTATTTGTATTTACGGGCATTAACAGGATTACTAAGATTGTTCCATTATTTCCCTTGTAGAAGACTGGATAGTGTCTACAACCATTACACATCAATGCGGCCCAAAAAGTAGTCAATTCGAGGAGGATTTCACTCGTTCTTGAGAAGCACACAGTTCAGAAATCAATGTTTCTCCAGGATGTTAGGAATTGCTCATCGCAGAAGGAAATATATGAGGAGAATCACTTTTTCTATCACATCTAGCATTTTTCTATTTTGACAGAATCTATATTGTTGGGTACAACCATGGGTACAACTTGCAGAGGTAAAATCCCAAGCACCCCTCATGCAAAGAGAAGCGGAATCTCCTTTTTTGCTGTAGTGTATGCCTTCTCTACTTATTTATATTGCAATAATAATATCCCAATAAGTATTTGGAATAAGAGCAAATAGTTTTATTATTATCCAGAATTTTCATTATTGATGTTTGTTTATTGGACCATGTGTATGTATTCAGTCATTTGCAAATACAAATGTGATGTCAACTCAGCCACAACTATTATTCATGTTAGCTTTGGAACTTCAAGTTTTGCACTCAATTTCGGCTCTTTGTGACTATTCAGATATTCTTCATGATAAGGACAAATTCAAGCGATTGATTAATAATTTTATATACATGATAAAAAATTCATCAGTTTTTAATACATCGTCAACAGCTTTTCTATACACATTAAACAAATTTCAAAAGCTTGATCAACATTTTTCAAATACTTGTTCCAAAAAAATGCTTCATTAACATTTTTTAAATACAGGATAAAAAATTTACACACATTTTTTATAAATTATTCATATACATGATAAATATTTTCTCTATACACATTCAACGTTTTTAAATACTTGGTCAAGAATTTTTTTCAAATATTTTTATAGAGTGTTTTTTGTACAAAAAACAAAACAGAAAACGAAAAAAAAAACCTAGAAAAAGGAGGTTGTTTCATCCCGTACTCTTGGGGTGGCCAACTCATCAGTCTACCCCTCTCGCCGAAAGTGAGACATATTCTCGCCCGAGTCGGGGATGGATTTGGAATTTGGGCAAAAAAAGGATTAATAGCCTAGCGCATGACAATGATGATGGACTTGCAACTGGGACGAAAAAAAGGCCTGACCCAGTTGCATTTCGTTGGTTGACTTGCAACTGTGTGAACAAAAGATTAAGAGACCAATTGAGAGTAGTTATCTTGCAATCTGGAATAAAAAATGGGTGGGCCCATTTTGGAGCCAATGATTAACTTACAATTGAGACAAAAAAAGCCAGCCTCTAGTTGCTTGTCAATGGTGGATTTGTAACTGAGACAAAAAAGTCTGACCTAGTTGTAAACTGAGGGTGGACATGTAACTAATGAATTCTACATCGTATACCTTGTCAATGCTTGTCGACGAGCAGTTCAATTAGCAGATGAGTTTAATGCTAATCGCCTGCATATTGAGACAGATAACAAAGAGATAGCTAGCAAGCTTCAGAACAGGGAGAAGGACCTATCCGTGCTGGGACCATTAGTAGAAGAGGTGAAAATGATGTTGCAGGCGCGGGAGCAGTGGAAGATTACCTGGGTTCGCCGCTCGGCGAATGGTGCAGCACATGCGCTAGCTAGAGAAGGGGTTTCTAATGACTTACGTAAGGTCTGGTTACACCAACCGCCTGATTGTATCTTGCACATTCTATCAGCAGAGATTCCTGACTTTTATGAATAAATAGGAACGGTGTGAATTTCAAAAAAAGAAAGAACTCATAGCCTCTATAAAACAGGTGCTCCATGTACTGACACGATGCAGACACGTACAATGGAAACGGTCACTGGCTTTTCACGAAAAATAGCCCGATCAAAAACAGTTTTTGCATGAATCCTACAGCCCCGATTGTACAGTACACAATTTAGATGTGACATAACTAAAAATTATATAGATATAAATTATCAAAATTACATTTATTAATAATATGTTAACGTCCATGGCGTATCAAAGTGTTCTCCACCGTCCATTATGAACCCAGAAAATCACATGGAAAGCAGCAAACATGCTGGTTGATCCGTCTATGTAGACTAATTAGGATCCTCCTAGCCAAATACACATCTTTGGACATAATTGTCACACGCTTAGCATGGACGGCACACAGATTAGTGTCTTCAAACAGTCCCACCAAGTATGCTTCGGCTGCCTCCTGCAAAGCAAGCACTGCATGGCTCTGGAAACGTAGATCACTCTGTAGATGTGGCAAAGAAACCAAAGAAAATAGATGTGAGCCCAAATATTTCGTTTATTATCTTGAATACACTGCATTAGAACTTTTCTCTATGCACCCCTAATCAATCTCTAATGGATCTTTTTTGAAGGGATTGAGTTGGATTTGTTCGTATCTGAAATAAACACAGTCAGATACATATGATCTAGAGGAGTACCTTGCAAAATTGGGCAATCTCCATGACAAGTCTCTGGAACGGTAGCTTCCTTATAAGTAGCTCTGTGCCCTTCTGATATTTGCGAATTTCACTATAGGAGCACAAGAGTATGAAACACAGGCACCTCATAATAATCCAAGCAATGGAAATTATATTGTGCTACACATGCCGAAGAGCAACAGTTCCAGGGCGATATCGGCGTGGCTTCTTCACTCCTCCAGTGGCGGGAGCAGTCTTACGAGCGGCAGCCTGGCATCACAAAACGGAAAACCGGTAGTTAAGTTGCTGTCAAGCAAACAATTTTTAACACTAAGGTCCTGTTTGGATGTCCACCTGCTTCCTGAAATTTCGAAATCTGTGGAGCACCCACTTGCCCGCTCCGCGAATTTTAACTGGAGCTCCGCCCGCTCCGGGAGTGGCCTCGTGGAGCGGAGCGTCTCCGAACAGGCTCTAAGTTGCTAAGGTGCATGGTTGGAGCCAAAGGTGTCATATTACATAGAAAGCCCTAAGGTGCTTCGTTGGAGCCTTTCCGCCGGTGGACTTTGGGGCTGTACACTTAGTGCGAGCCATCCTGCAAACAAAATAGTACACCATGCACAAAAGTTGTGTTAACAAACTTCCAAGGCTAGATTTAAGACATCTGCAACAAAAGCAATGATTCGACACTTTGGCTATTGTGATTTGACTGTGCTCTCGAAAGCCATATATTAGACACTTTGAGTACCAATAGATCGTAGAATGTCTAACTACGTGCATGTGATACATACATGTGTGAAAAATTCGATTGCAGTTCCTTGCCGAAAGAATTCTAGCTTCTGAGAATCGGTATAGATCCAAGTGATCACATAATACCCAGCTAGTTCACACATTTTATGATTATCAACGATTGCTAGCAAGGAAAAACAAGGTACTGTAGCATGTTCTAAACTATTTTATATGTTGACGAAGTGATGACCAACACAAGAAACCAAATCAGAAATACCGCCGGAAGCATCTCAAGAAATACTAAGGCTACGGTACAACCATAGGAATTACTGTACAACACTTGAAACGGCTTACCTCTCGCAGTTGCTATCTTGCACTTGCACACCCTTGGAAGTACTCTTGCTGTCGGGCTGACTAGTTGATCGAGGGCTGATCGCTTGAAACGGCTTACCTCTCGCAGTTGCTATCTTGCACTTGCACACCCTTGGAAGTACTCTTGCTGTCGGGCTGACTAGTTGATCGAGGGCTGATCGTGATCGGATGCACGTACAAATATAGCGAGAGGGGGCAGGGTATTTTATAGGCGGGCCTAACACGGGCACGTACGTACGAACCGACTTAGGTCAGATCCTTAATCTGCGCTAGATTGATTGGCGCACTGGCGTTGCAGTTGAAACTGATCGTACGGCTCGGATCGATGGTGACATGGATTGATGCGGGCATATTGCGCGCTGCTATTGGCCGATCTCATGAGGTCACGGATCGTGGTTTTCCTAAATCCTAGTAATGGTTGAGAAACTTTCAGAATAATGCGTAATTAAACATGGTTGCATCTTGAGAGTTTATCAAGCGATGCCTCTCAGTCGGCAACCTCGCCATGTTTGCTTCTTCCCAGTGTTGTGCACGGCCGCGTGGGATGCTCGCCTGAGGCCTGAACAAGCTCGTAAATGGAACGAGCGCGTGCGTCGGGAGCTTGCACGCAGAGGCTCTGAGCGGCCGGCACAGCATTTCGGTTGGCGGCAGGCATGCAAGGTCTGCCGGAGCAGCGGACAACGTTGCTTAATTGCCTAGGATAGATGACGCGGGTGCTCCGACGTCCGTCCGGCGATGGAGGCGCAGCAGCGACACCCGGCCGGCCGGGTCTTACGACCAGGTGCATCGTCGGAAGTCGGAAGTGTTGGACGCGCCCTGGTGTTGTGCGTGTGGCATGGCTTGAAGGCGTGCAGATCTTCACGGTGCTGGGGGGCTGGGTGTGGAACGCATGTCAGTTGCGACACGGAGAATATGGCACGGTCATTGTTCCACACACGAACGGTGGTGCTCTGCTTTGGCATCGTGACTTCACAATTAGTTCGCGCCTTGTTGTCTTTTCCTTTGGTTCATGTGTTCTCTCTATGACGGCACCACATACCTCGAAGAAGAACTCGTCCTCGGGTCGCGAGCAAAGCTATTGTGGGTACACGCTTCAAAAACATTGGCCTCCGTCAAGCGGACTGTTGAATATCATGATTATTTAGGTAGTATAGGATAGCATACTAGTATTTGTTCTACCTTATCTTATATTCCAAGGTCATGTACTCACTATATATACGCCTACGAGGCTCAAACAATATACATTGATTCCATCAATTTCTTTCTATCCCTTCTGACACGGATAATAATGCATCGCGTCATCTATGGTTTTTTGAACTCATTCCGTAATAAACTTGGACGTGCTTAATTAATTACCTGCCGCCCTTGACGAGGCCCTTGCCGGCGGTCTCCATCAGACCGGAGACCCTGACGCTCCCTTCCGGCGCAAGGCCGAGGCGCTCCATGGCCTTCACCATGGCGCGGACCACGGCTGAGCCGGAACCGTTGGCGCTCGTCCACCACGCCCCGGCGTCTGGGTCGAGGGGCTGGCACCGCGGCGTCCTACGCCACGTCCCTGGCGCAGATCACCTTCAAACAACGGAACACAAAGGCTCGAGCATGCAAGTAACTCTGCGGAGAACAGGTTTTGGACTCTGGACAGCCGGCCTCGATCGCGTAGGCCGCGTCGAAGGGGTCGTCAGGGAATGGCATGTCCATCAAGTCCCCTTGCGATTCGCCCAAAGAAACGAGCCAGAAACGCTGTTTATCAAGACATTTCTCTTGCTGTACTTCGACAGTTAATTGATTCATTCACTGGCAAAGATCTCTGTGTCGCAGTTCGTACCTTGACAAAGTTGCATCGTTTGCTCAGGCCAGCAGCCAGCTGAACTGATGAGCCCCTGCAAATGCCACGCATGGAGATTTTATGTTTTTTCATAAATGCATACCCCAAGCAGTTCATGTTTGATTTGAACACGGGAAAACTGATGTCCACGTGATCTGGTACTCGACGTTCAACCCTGTCACCCTAAATGCCCTCACAATCCTGCATGATCCATGTCTGAATGAATACGCAGTGAACAAGTAATTCCACTTGTACATGTGCCCATGATATTTGTCCATGCCACTCCACATGTTCAGTTTTGCAACTTAAGCAAGCATAAGTACGATAACAGATCGACAGGCCCAAAAGGCGAGTACTGCACCATCCACATAACAGCTGTTTGGTGCAGCTAATGCACAAAAGATGCTTACAAATTAGAGCATTCGTGGCATACAACATACACAGGCTAAACTTTGTCTTGAGCTCCTTGAAGCACCAAAGCGGGAAACTTGCAGTAGTATGGCACGTAGAATGCACGCCGATACAGTTCAGAGAACATCCGAATCTTCAGAATCTCTGAGCCTTTTCCAGTACTCATGCTAAATGAGATGATCCTATGAGCAATTCTGTCAACAAGGATAACTAGCTCTCTCTCCAAGTCAAAGGCCTGGATGTCGTAATCGAAGTACCATAGTCCTTCATGATTAGTCCGGAGCAACAAATCCCTCCCAAAGACATTGTTCATACTTAGACGATGCTTCACCACCCACCTGTCAGTGCCTTCCAAACTCCAAATCCGCATCATACAACCATGCAATTCCTGTTGTGCATAGCATGAGACCCCTGATGACTGGCACATACAACCATCACAACAATCAAATATCTCTGGCCCATTTGGAAATCCTGGCAGCTGAATGATCCTCTGACTGAGCCACTGCGTAGATGGACCGCACTACTGGAATAAGGTACGTTGCCGACGGCCCAGGGCCGTCGGCATAGGGCTATGCCGACGGTGGCCGTCGGCATAACCCCGTCGGCAACTTGTACGTCGGCGTATCCCAAGGCGGCCGTCGGCATAGCTAGCTAAGCCGACGGTGTCCGTACAACCGTCGGCATACATCCACCGTCGACAACGTTCTCCACCTGACGGCCGTCAACGACGCTGCCGTTAAAACTGTGCCAATCATACGCCGACACGTGGCAGCACCTGAGAAGCCATGGCACGAAGCTACGTCGACGGTTAGGCCGTCGGCATAGTTTTGGGGCTATGCCGACGGCCTAACCATCGGCGTAGCTCCGTGCCACAACTACCAAGGTGCTGCCACGTGTCAGTTAGGCCGACGGTTAGGCCGTCGGCGTAGCCCCAAAACTATGCCGACGGCCTAACCGTCGGCATAGCTCCGCACCAGACTTCCCCGCTATTGCCACGTGCCGGCTGCTGGTAACACAAGGGCACTATGCCGACGGTTATGCCGTCGGCCTAGTTATGCATTATTTTCTTTTTTTCCCTATTTTTGTTGCTTTTCAATTCAAATAACAGCATCATCATCATCATCATCATCATCATCACAACAGAATAGATAAGATAATCATCACAAGTCCAACATGATAAACATCATCACAGGTCCAACATAAAAGTAGGCATAGTCCTCGAGCATAGGTAAAAAAAATTGTTGCTCTTGATTCTGCCCTGTAAATTAAAATAGCTACAAGGCCTATGTAGCCACTTACATAACAGGATCATCATTAATTTCAAAATTTATATAACATCAAATCCATCATATAGTCCAAACAAAGTTCAGTCATATCCAACACGAGCACGACAAGTTCACACGGTCACCAAGACACCATATATCAGGTTCACATTATGTGCACCAATCAGCTTTTATTCCATTAACTAATTATATCACATATATGCACTTTAGTTTGTTAGAAACATAACCACCAAGACACCATACATCAGGTTCACAAATGGACAACTAAAAGATGTAAGTATGGGAGATGAGTTGTACAAAATGAAAGCTAAAACATCAAGTTGACAAGGATAGCTGGCTTCTTCGTTCCTTGTGAGTGTCGTCCTTTTGTTTGCTTCCTACAAAAGTTAAACAAGTCTCAATTACAATAGACTATCATAAGCTGCATTTTGTTTGCTTGTTTTCAATTTTCAAATATTCCATATGTGAGTACGGTACTTTTTTGGCAAGTGAATCACATGCTGCTAGAAATGATACCATATCTCAAAATATTTACATGTAAATTGTGTTGACTGCTTACACACTAGTCTTTAGAAATAATAGAAGCGCGTGCTTAGCTAGCTTCATACCAAAGATTGGAAACAAGATCACCTAAGGCATGCAATCCAAACACGTAACAATCGAAATAACAGTGTGAAAGCATCATATGAGAGACACATGCCAAGAAAAAAGGAATCTGATTTGGAAGATTTTATCTAAAATGCTTTTGACTTTTGACTCCTAGAGTGCAAGCAAATCAGTTTACAGTAATTATGGGTTCTTTTGATAATAACATAAGGGAGCAAATAGTTATTTACTATAGTACTACTACTACTCCTGGCCCTGTCCTAAAGGTAAAAAGGCAAGACAATACAGAGGCATCCATCCCTTGTTTATACAGTACTCCCTCTGTCCCATAATATAAGATGTTTTTTGACACTAGTCTACTGTCAAAAAACGTCCTACATTATGGGACGGATGGAGTAGCTTTTAACCTTTCATCTCTCCGGGGGGCATATAACTAGAATAATTATTGTAATGAACAAATGTGGAAACAGTTCATTATTTGTAAATAATTAGAATCGTTTGATATAAATTTCATCTCTCCGAGGGGCATATTACTTTAATATGAAGAAAAAGTCTCGCGTGGCAGAAGATTCACAAGCATTGCCAAGGACTACAAATAAAAGTACTTATTCAGTAATTAGTAGCAAAAAGTTTGAGAGACCATACATGCATATCTATAAGTAATTAGAAACAACAAGTTTAAGAGGTTAATTGCCTCAAATGGGTTTCAGTAAGGCACAAGACAAGAATCTAGCTATGTTCTCTGAATAAGCCAAAACGGAAGAACATTAAGAATTTACCATCACTCTGAAATGAAAAGAGGAAAACATATACTGAATTACTCTCATTTTCTATGAATAAACGTATCAAACCTAGCTAACCCTCGGTTTCTAGAATATAGGATAGATGCAGGCCAAATTGATTTTTAGTTATTGCTACTGTCTAGAGCTCGTAAAATCTTCCTTTTAATTAAAGCTCACCAAATAGTTCGATTCATAAATTCTTGAAGCTGAACATGGCATATTCATTCATGCTGCAGCCCAATAATACATGTATATATAAATGACTGAACCATCCACGTCTCTCTCTCTCTGAAACCGAATTGATCTCTTCTTCTTTTTTCTGTTCTATACAAGTACCCACGAGTTAACTGAAACCCAAAGCACTCCAAGCTACAAGGACATGTTCAGATTGGAGTGTCACCAAACTGTGGCAAACTAAACTAGCACATTGCATTTGATTGGCCCTAAAAGGCTAACTGCAAGCAAAGACTCGAGGAAGGAAGGATCACCGGTCGATGCTGCAGCAGCCCGCTGTTGAAGGCGTGGTGGTTCAGGCAGTTGTCAGGTGCAGAAGAAGTTCAGTTATCGGTCGGCTGTCAAGCGTCAAGTAGAAAGGATCCGACGGCTCGCTTCGCTCGCCCGTTCCCTGCACCGTTTCAGCAGGTTGCCGGTCACTGTTATCGTTTAGCTGTTGTCGAGGCTATATAACAGCCAGCGCTATGCGCTTGTAGCCATTCATTCGATTCCCAGAAATATCCAAACAATGTATACCTAAACCTCCCTCTGTGAGGAATATACTTTAGCATATTCGAGTTAATACGAGCAAGTTAGAACCCTAGATCGAATCCCTTGTCTGAAATTTCCCCGATCTGCTTGTGGGGTGTGACAATTGGTATCATGAGCCATCGATTTCCTCGGCGGTGCGATCGCGCGTATTCGTGCTAATTTTTTTTTCTTCCCTCCCTTCCCACCCTTGGTTGGTGACGGCGGCGGTGTTCACGGGTGTGGGACGGGGAATTGGCGGTGCAGGCGGCGGTGTTTTGTTCGTCGGCAGCTCGGAGGGCGGTACTGGTTGCTGAGACACCTCGTCTCGGTAGTGAAATTCCAGGTACGCGCACGAGTGGTGCTGTTCGGTGGCGTAAATTTTGGCGGCGGCAGGATCCGTAAGCGGTTCGGGTTGCCGTTGTTGCGGTGGTAAAATTACTCTCCGTTAGCGTGATCATGGGGCGTTCGAAGCCAAGCATCGACGAGTCTGAGCTCGCTGAACTTCTTCAGCTCAAGGAAGACGTGCTGACAAATCGAGAGGATACTACTGGGCTTCGGGAAGAGGTTGATCTGTTAAGGAAAGAGGTGTGTCTCACAAATGCCAAGCAGGATGACATGAATATTGTACTCTCAACAGTTCAGAAAGCAGTTTTTGCCCTCAGTGATCAGTTAACCACAATTACTGATGTTCTGAAGAATTTGGGTGCTCAAGGAGCAAGTTCCTCTGCTCAACCAACAGCCAGAGTTACAGAGCAACAAGGGGGAAGAACAGATCCACCCCCCATTGTTCAGACAACCATTGAAAATCCCATGGAATCAGTCGAACAGGGGCAAAGGCTACTCACAGAGGAATTAAGGAAGCGTTTACTGTTGGAACAGGAAAAAACAAGACAGTATACACTATTTAGTGCTTCTAGATTGCCTCCTATACAAATTGGACAGAAATAAGTTCCTCCTGGGTTCAACAGAGCAAACCCACATTTGATCCCATCAGAAAATGCAAGCCCTACTGCCCAAATGAAAACTGCTAGAACAACATTCATTCCTCAGCCAAATCAAACTAAAACAAATGTATTCTGGGAGGAATACTACAGGAATTATGAGAAGGAAATGAGAACACAGTTCCTAAAGAACATTACCAAGGGTCCTAGAATGGATTTCCCAAGGTTTGATGGTGATAATCCTGGAGGATGGATCAGACAGGCTGAAAAATACTTCCAAATGTCTGGAGCTCCAAATGAATATAAAGTGTCCCTTGCACAACTCTACTTCACTGACAGAGCTGATGTTTGGTTAAGGAGGTCAGGTCTACTGAAGAAACATCCTACATGGCCACAATTCTGTGAAGAGGTACTCAAAAGATTTTCTCCCACAAGCTCCTATGATCTAACTGATAGGTTTACTGCATTCAAACAAGGAAACCTGTCCATTTCTGAGTACACAGATAAGTTTTGAGTCCCTGATGGCAGAAATGCAAGAAGAAAACCCTTCACTGTCTGAAGAGTGGTTCATCAAATGTTTTGTAAATGGAATGAAACCTCATATCAAATTCCAACTCAGACCATTGAGGCCCCCTTCTCTGACTGAAGCTTATTGGTTAGTTGTGGATATAGAGCAGGCCTTAATCCCCAAAAAGAATTCGTTTCCAAACAGTTACCAGAAAAATCCTTACAACTCTTTCAAAACTCCTGGGTTTGAAACTAAACTGCCTGAGCAGAAATTACCTGCAGTAGTACAAAAAGCCAGAGAGCCGGGTAAATGCTGGAGATGTGGTGATAATTGGTTCCATGGGCATAAATGCAAACAAGCTCCTGTGATCAACATGTTGACAGGAGAAGAACCAACAGAACCAGGGGAGGAACAGGATACTGGGTCAGAACATGAAGCAGAAGAAAGTGAGGAGGCTCAGGAGAAATGCATGAAAATATCTGCACAAGCTATGGACCCTGACAGTGTTAACACCATGTCCATATTAATTCAGGTGGGAGGAAAACAGGTTGTGGCCTTGATTGATTCAGGAAGTAACTCCACTTTCATGAACTTGCAGTTTGCCCTCAAAACAAATTGCACAATTTTGAAAGACAAAAGCAGATCAGTGGCAGTTGCAGGTGGAGGAAAATTGTGGTCTGGAGCTTATATTCCAAAAACTTATTTCACTACAGCCAAACAGAAGTTCCTTCAGACATTTAGAATATTGGAAATTCCTGGTCATGATGTGGTTTTGGGTTGTGACTGGTTAGCTAAGCATAGCCCCACATCTTTTGATCACATCCAAAGAACAATTACTGTTCACAAAGATAGGGTACTACCTGTCACAATTCCTGCTTGTGATGTTATGGAAAATGCAACTGAGGTGGATGAGAAAGAGATGAACAAGCTCCTCCTTAAAGGTGCACCAGGATATGCTTTATTCCTGATCAATACTCTAAGGGAAAAACATCAGAAAACTGCAGTATCTGATACTATAACACCTGCTACAAGGGAGAATGTTTCTAACACTGTCAGTGTGGAAACAGGGCAAGAAAACAGTAGTGTTGAGAACAAATCTGACACAAGGAACAGTGCTTCTAAGTTCAACATTGTAAAAGAAAATGAGATAGATATGTTGAAACAAAATGCAGAGGAAAACAAATACAAGTTGTTGAGCAACACTGAACTGCCTGTTCCTATGCAAGAATTGTTACAGAAATTTCAGGATGTCTTTGCTGAACTAGAAGGACTGCCACCAGTGAGAGCTTTTGATCATGAAATCCCTCTACAACCAGGTGCAATTCCCCCCTCTTCCAGACCTTACAGAATCCCTCACAGACATAGACATGAAATGGAACATCAAGTGCAAAAGCTGCTGTCCAACAGAATCATCAGAGAAAGCCATAGTCCATATGCCGCACCAGCTATTTTAGTTGCTAAAAAGGATAATTCTTGGAGATTGTGCCAGGATTTCAGAAACCTCAATGCTCTCACTATTAAAAACAAATTCCCTATACCTGGTATAGAAGATTTTCTGGATGAACTGCAAGGAGCCAAATACTTTACCAAGCTTGATTTAAGGTCTGGATACCACCAAATCAGGATGAATGAAAAGGATATCCATAAAACTGCATTCATAACTCATTTTGGGCATTTTGAATATTTGGTAATGCCTTTTGGCCTTGCAAATGCCCCAGGCACATTTCAAGCCCTCATGAACAGCATTCTAGCCCCTTATCTCAGGGTTTTTGTGTTGGTATTCTTTGATGATATCTTGATTTTCAGCAAAACTCTGGAAGAACATGTTCAACATGTGAAACTATACTAATTGTGCTCAGCAAGGAGAAATTATATGTGAAACTCTCCAAGTGCCTCTTTGCAGTTAACCAAGTGGAATATCTGGGTCATATAATTTCTGGTGAGGGTGTTGCTACTGATCCTGCTAAGATTGTGGCTGTAGCTGACTGGAAAACCCCTACAACTGTATATCAATTGAGAGGATTTTTGGGTCTTTGTGGGTATTATAGAAGATTTGTTAAAAAATTTGGACCAATTGCAAGACCCTTGCATGATCTCTTGAAGAAAGACAGTTTTCAGTGGACAGTAACACAAGATAAGGCTTTCCAAGCTCTGAAAAAATGCACTTATTACTGCACCAGTTTTAGCTTTACCTGATTTCTCTTTGCCATACGTCATTGAGACTGATGCATCTAGTGTGGGATTGGGAGCAGTAATGATGCAGAATGGCAGAGCTATTGCTTACTACAGTTCCTCCTTGTGCCCAAGAAATGCTGCATTGTCCACATATGAGAAGGAAGCTTTGGCTATAGTAGAAGCTTTAAAAAGGTGGAGACACTACTTGGTAGGACACAAACTGATCATTAGAACAGACCATCAAAGTTTAAAGTTCATGACTGACCAGAAATTACATACTGGAATTCAACACAAGCTGATGTTGAAATTACTGGAGTTTGACTTTTAGTTGGAATACAAAAAAGGAAAGGACAACACAGTAGTTGATGCACTATCCAGGAAAGATCAGTTAAATGCAATTTCTTTGATCACACCAAAATGGACAAAAGAAGTGGAAAAATCTTATCAAAAGGATGCAAAAGGCAAAGAGTTACTGGAAAAACTGCTGCTAGCTCCTAATCATACATACCAACATGATTCTCTGCATAATAGTCTCATAAGGCACAAGGGCAAAATCTACATTGGAAATGATGTAGAACTCAAATCCAAAATCATACAAGCCTTACATTCATCGGCTTTGGGAGGGCATTCAGGCAGAAAAGCTTCTTATGAAAGGATAAAGAAAATTTTCTATTGGCCTGGCCTCAAATCTGATGTAGAAAAATGGGTGACAGAATGCCATGTTTGTCAGAAAAATAAGGGGGAAACCTGCCATTATCCTGGGCTACTTAACCCTCTGCATATTCCTGATATGGCATGGACTCATCTGAGTATGGATTTCATAGAAGGACTTCCAAAGTCACAAGGGAAGGAAGTGATTTTTGTGGTTGTTGACAGGCTCACAAAGTTTGCACACTTCCTTACTCTGTCACATCCTTTTACTGTGAAGACAGTGGCTCAAGTATTCATTGACAATATCATTAAACTGCATGGCCCTCCTATTGCCATAGTATCTGACAGAGACAAAAATTTCACTAGTCAGCTATGGAAGGATATTTTTGCAGCACTGAAAGTTGACTTGAGATACAGTTCAGCTTATCATCCACAATCAGATGGCCAAACCGAGAGGGTTAACCAATGCATTGAAAACTATCTCAGGTGTCTTACTTCTGCTCATCCAACCAAGTGGGTGCAACATTTACCAATGGCTGAATATTGGTACAATAGTTCATTTCATTCTTCTCTGAAGAAGACCCCATTTGAGGCTCTTTATGGGTATCCTCCTCCACAACTCAGTGAATATGTCATTCACAACAATGAAACTAAAGAACTGTTAACAGACAGACAGCAACTGTTGGGTGTTCTGAAGGAAAACTTGCAGCGTGCTCAGGAGAGGATGAAAAAGTTTGCTGACCGCAAACGCAGGGAAAGATCTTTTCAGGAAGGCGACATGGTATATTTGAAGATGCAACCTTATCTTCTGAATGCTTTTGGAGTTAAAACACACATTAAACTCCAAAGCAAATTTTATGGACCATTTAGGGTGCTACACAAGGTGGGAAATGTGGCCTATCATCTCATATTGCCTGAGGGAGCGAAGATCCACCCAGTTTTCCATGTCAGTCAGTTAAAGCGCCATATTGGTCCTCAGGTTGTTCCTTGCGCTGATTTACCATTGGTAACAGAAGAGGGCAATATCAAGCAGGAACCGGCACTGGTTTTGCAAATGTGCCAAATTCCGAGAAACAACCTGCCCGTGGTGCAATGGTTGGTCCAATGGGCGAACCTACCTCCGGAGGATTCCTCGTGGGAAGATGCAGATTTCATCAAATACACATTTCCGTCTTTCTTCAAGCAAACAGTTGAGAGTTGGCGCCAAGGACGTTGAGAATTGAGACTCCTTGAGGACAAGTTCATTTTCTCGAGGGGGCATTGTCAGGTGCAGAAGAAGTTCAGTTATTGGTCGGCTGTCAAGCGTCAAGTAGAAAGGATCGCTCGCCCGTTCCCTGTACCGTTTCAGCAGGTTGCCGGTCACTGCTGTTGTCGAGGCTATATAACAGCCAGCACTGTGCGCTTGTAGCCATTCATTCGATTCCCAGAAATATCCAAACAATGTATACCTAAACCTCCCTCTGTGAGGAATATACTTTAGCATATTCGAGTTAATACGAGCAAGTTAGAACCCTAGATCGAATCCCTTGTCTGAAATTCCCCCGATCTGCTTGTGGGGTGTGACAGCAGTGGAGGAAGACGAGGAGCAGAACAGGCCATTGGTGGCCTGCTAGGTGCGGCCCTCCTCCTCGAGCGGGGCAAGGACGGCAGCCGCTAGGATCGTCGAGCTCGGAATCCTATGGGAGGAAGGCCTCCGCGCCGCCCTGTCCCGAGATCCAGCGCTTCGACCCGTCCGCGTGATGGGTGACCTGCAGCAAGGGATTGAAAAAGAAGGTGAGGTAGGGTGAGGAGGGGAGGTTGGGCTGGCAGTTGCTGCGGATCCCGGCGAGGATGGAGAGGGTGTACCTACTTGAGCCACGCCGACGTTGGAGCCGCCAAATCCCTAGCCGTGGGTGAGGGTAGGGGCCACGCCCGGCGGATCTGGCCATACTGGATGAAGGCCCGGTGAGAGGGGAGCGCGGAAGCCTGTTGCGCCCTGGTGGAAATCGCCGGAACCCGCCGGCGTGGGCGGCGGCGGCATGGAGTCGCGTAGGGAGAGGGGGACTCGCGCGCGCGAGAGGAAGGATAAGCAAATCGAGCGGGTGGAGAAGGTAGATCAGCTCGAGGGGGAGCTGTAGGTGGCAAGTACGGTGGCGAAGCATGCCAGCAGTGGCCGGAATCGAGCGGCGGCGCCGGCGGCGGAGACAGAGGGGATCGGGAAGGAGAGCTGAGAGAGATAACGAGGGAGAAGTGAGAGAGAGATGGATGGATTGGGTGGGTTTTTTTCTTTTCTTTAGGTGGATGGATGGATGTGGGATGGAGAGGTAGATGGATGGATGGATGTGCGTCATGTCATCAATCCAAGGCATAAGTGTTTCCACCAATGACAAGTAACCTCTTACAATTGTGTTTTTTCCTTTCGTTTTCTTTTTTTTCTTTAACCTCTTATTCCGGTTAACACTTAACCACGAAGCCGGTGGTTGCCGGATAGCCGACGCCCAAAACCCTAGGGTCGCGGGTGAGCAGTGGTGGTCACGAGTGGTGAATCCCTCCATGCGAGATGCATGTTGCACAGCTCTTCCGAATCGAAATCATTGCTTAGTGGAGGAGGAGCGGCGGGTCACGCCACCCGAAGCTAAACCCGGGAAGTCATGTATTGGTGGGTTGTGAGATAGTCACATGGACATACTTGGGTGGAAGAAGGATGGCTATGATTGTTACAGTAGATTGGTTGTCTGATGGTCACACAGACCATCTCTCTGGCTTGCCTCGTCGCCCTCGATGATGGCACATGCGGCGTTCCTCACCACAAGATTCTCTCTGGATCGATCCAACGTGGCTGTTCCCACCCCCTCCAAGTGCCGACGGCAGAGCCGTCCGTGAAGGGGTTCAAACTCTGAAGCCACGTGCCAGGTGTTTCCCCTCATCCAAGTGACGGCGACGCTGCCGTCCGTGGAGGGGGGCACACCTCGCAGTCCCAAGAAGGGTGTCTACGCATGCCACAACACTTTCACACATGCATGAGGACCTGATGCGGTGTTTCGATTGCATAGCTACACCCGGAAGGCCACCACGAAGCCCCGTTGATCAGGACATCTAGCCCTTTGACTTTCGTCGTACGGGCTTTAACCGGTGGACTCTTCCACCTGGTTGCGATACGTCAGCCCATAGGAACATCCCCAAACACGGTCTGGACCCAACCCATCACTAGATTCCCTCCGGCTCGACCCGACTCGCATGTTTCCCCTCATCCAAGTGACGGCGGCGTTGCCGTCCGTGGAGGGGGGCCACACCCTGGAGCCCCAAGACGGGCGTCTGCGCATGCCACTTCACTTTCACACATGCATCAAGACCCGATGCGGTGTTTTGGTGGCACAGCTACACCCGGAAGGCCACCGCGAAGCCTCATTGTTTAGGAGATCTAGCTGTTTGACTTTCACCGGACAGGATTTGACCAGCCCATAGGAACATCGCCGAACACGGTCTGGACCCAACCCACCACTAGATTCCCTTCGGTTCGACCCGACCCGCATGTTTCCCCGTTCAAGTGACGGCAGCAGTGCCATTTTTGGAGGGGGGGGTCAAACCCCGGAGCCCCAAGACAAGCGTCTACGCATGCCACATCACTTCCACACATGCATCAGGACCCGATGCGGTGTTTCAGTGGCATAGCTACACCCGAAAGGCCACCATGAAGCCCTGTTGATCAGGAGATCTATCCCTTTGACTTTCGCCGAGCCGGCTTTGAACAGTTGACTCTTCCACCTGGTTGCGATAGGTCAGCCCGTAAGAGCATCCCCGCACATGGTATGGACCCAACCCACCAATAGATTCCCTCCGGTTCTACCGGACCTGTGCGATTCCCCCCTCCAAGTGACGGTGGCACTGCCGTCTGTGGAGGGGGGCCTAACCCCGGAGCCCCAAGACAGGCATCTCTACACATGCCACATCACTTTCACACATGCATCAGGACCTATGCGATGTTTCGGTGGCATAGCTACACCCGGAAGGCCACCCTGAATCCCCGTTGACTAGGAGATCTAGCCCTTTGACTATCGCCGGATGGGGCTTTAACCAGTGGACTCTTCTACCTGGTAGTGATAGGTCAGCCCATAGGAACATCCCCTAACACGGTATGGACCCAACCCACCGCTAGATTCCCTCCGGTTCTACTGGACCCGCATGATTCCCCCCTCCATGTGACGGCAGCACCGCTGTCCGTGGAGGGGGGCCACACCCAGGAGCCCCAGATGGGCATCTATGCATGCCACATGACTTTCACACATGCATCAGGACCCGTGCAATGTTTCGATGGCATAGCTACACCCGGAAGGCCACCTCGAATCCCCATTGACCAGGAGATCTAGCCCTTTGACTATCGCCGGACGGGCTTTGACCAGTGGACTCTTCCACCTACTTGCCATAGGTTAGCCCATAGGAACATCCCCGAAGACGATCTGGACCCAACCCGCCACTAGATTCGCTCCGGCTTGACCCGAAGCGCACGATTCCCCCCTCGAAGCGACGGCCGCACTGCCGTCCGTGGAGGGGGGCCACACCCTGAAGCCCAAGACATGCATCTTCGCATGCCACATCACTTTCAGACATGCATCAGGACCTGGTGAGGTGTTTCGGTGGCATTGCTGCCCCCCAAGCCTCCCAGTCGACCTAACCCTAGACCAGTTGACCTGATTATCTAGCCCTTGACTTTCATAGGACGGGCTTGGACCAGTGGACTCTTCCACCTGGTTGTGGTAGGTCAGCCCATAGGAACATCCCAGAACAAGGTCTGGACCCAACCCACCAATGGATTACCACCGCTTCTACCCGACACGCACGTCCCCCACTCGAAGTGACGGCGGCACTGCCGTCCATGGAGGGGCCACACCCCGAGCCCCAATAAAGGTGTCTACGCATGCCACATTACTTTCAGACATGCATGAGGACTCGTGTGATGATATGGTGGCATAGCTACACCCCGAAGGCCACCTGACCGGACTAAACCCTAGCCTCGTTGACCCGACGATCTACCCCTTTGACTTTCGCCGGACGGGCTTTGAGCAGTGGACTCTTCCACCTGGTTGCGATAGGTCTGCCCATAGGAACATCCCCGAACACAGTCTGGACCCAACCCACCACTAGATTCCCTCTGGCTCGACCCGCCCCGCATGTTTCCCCATAGGAGCTAGCTTAATGTTATGAACTGGGCCCTGTTAGAAGTGTAGGCTATAAGCTCTAATCGAGTGTGTGCCAAGAGGTTAGTAGCCTATATCACTGAAATAGCACTTTGCTTCTCGCATGAGTAATGTTGAATGCATGCATAGAAGCATTTTTATTTTTCTCAAAAAATTAGTACATTGTAGAAAAAATATCACGCATGGCAATATTGTTGTTCACTTGAGAGAAATATTCAAACAACCAGAAGGAAATTTAGTTTTAGATTTACATTTTATTTTAATTTTCTTTAATGGTTCATTAATTTATTTAAAGCATTATGCGGTCGAGAACACACAAATGAAATAGTTTTCATAAGAAAACGTTGATAGTTTGGAAAGTTGAAAATTATAACATCAAACTAATTTTATCTATATTTTAAGTTTGAATTTGAAAAAATAAAAGATTTTACAAACACGTCAATAACATTTCTTTTTGGAATAGAACTATTTTTTTTCAAATGCATTCTTCATATAGAAATTCATTGTGCTACCGTGATTTGATACGAATTGTAAAAAACATAATAATCTAATGTGCTCAGGTACAAATTACTAGTTTACTAAGTACAATGACCTATATGCAAAAGTACATGAGGTTACATTTTAACATACTCAAAAGTAAAAACAAGCCCGATATACATTATCTATGGAAAATTCTGCCCCAAATTCATATATAATTTGTGTATCTTTCAGTTTATATAAATTAGATTTAAATTAATTCAAATCTAAAGTTTAAAATGTAAAAATGATGGAGTAAATGACCATGGGTAGCCTAGCCGGTCCCCCCTGGCACTTCAGAAAAATTATAGGCCAATCGAGCCTTCAAGCTTCCAAGACATGGGGTTGCCTTTCTCCAGCGGACTGCCCCTCAGGCCGGCTGTGCGAAGGCGGCCTAGGCCTAAAAAACTCCAAGAAGAAAGCCCCGAGAGGGCCGGCTCCACGAAGCCGGCCACAAGAAGGCCGACTCCAAGAAGCCCCCCCCCCCTTAGCAGGTGGCCCAGATCGTGCCCTCAAAATCTGCACCCACATAACGGCGATGAGACGGGGCGTGGCTACAGTGAAACCTGCCACCCTCGAATCCCGGAGCACGCCTGGCCACAGTACGCCGTACGGGCGGCCATCACCCATTCGGCGCGGCACTGTTGCCATATTGACCATGATGTCACCCACGGCGAGCCGTCAGTACGACCCGTGGGCGGCGGGTCCCATCCGTCATGGAGACACCCGAAGGCAGCCGGGCCACCCCCAGTCGGCCTGGGGTACGGCCGATTCCTAGTAACCGGCCAGTCCAGTCCCTCGAAGGAGGCTCCCCATTAAGGAGATAAGACGAGGTAAGGCTACAGTGACAAGCCGCCCGGTGGCGGCACTGTAGCCATGCTTGCCAAGACGAAGCCCTCGCCACTAAGGGCGGGGCCATAGTAACCAGCCCCCGACAGAGCCCCCGAGCGGTGGGGCCAGCCTGAGGACCGGCAGCCGGCGGGGCCTGTTGGGTAACGTAGCAGAAATTCAAAATTTTCCTACGTGTTACCAAGATCTATCTATGGAGAAACCAGCAACGAGGGGAAGGAGAGTGCATCTACATACCCTTGTAGATCGCTAAGCGGAAGCGTTCAAGAGAACGGGGTTGAAGGAGTCGTACTCGTCGTGATCCAAATCACCAGAGATCCTAGTGCCGAACGGATGGCACATCCGCGTTCAACACACGTACAACCCGGTGACGTCTCCCATGCCTTGATCCAGCAAGGAGAGAGGGAGAGGTTGAGGAAGACTCCATCCAGCAGCAGCACAATGGCGTGGTGGTGGTGGAGGAGTGTGGTACTCCAGCAGGGCTTCGCCAAGCATCGCAAGAGATGAGGAGGAAGAGGGGTAGGGCTGCGCCAAGAAGGAGAGGAACTCGTGTGTGTTGGGCAGCCCAAACCTCAAGTATATATAGGGGAAGGGGAGGGGCTGTGCCCCACCTAGGGTTTCCACCCCTAGGGGTGGCGGCCAGCCTAGATCCCATCTAAGGGGGGCGGCCAAGGGGGGAGAGAGGGGAGGCGCACCTGGGGTGGGCCTTAGGGCCCATCTGCCCTAGGGTTTGCCCCCCTTCCCTCTCCCTTGCGCCTTGGGCCTTGGTGGGGGGCGCACCAGCCCACCTGGGGCTGGTCCCCTCCCACACTTGGCCCATGCATCCCTCCGGGGCTAGTGGCCCCACTTGGTGGACCCCCGGGACCCTCCCGGTGGTCCCGATACGTTACCGATAAACCCCGAAACTTTTCCGGCAACCAAAACAGGACTTCCCATATATAAATCTTTACCTCCGGACCATTCTGGAACTCCTCGTGACGTCCGGGATCTCATCCGGGACTCCGAACAACATTCGGTAACCACGTATATCTATTCCCTATAACCCTAGCGTCATCGAACCTTAAGTGTGTAGACCCTACGGGTTCGGGAACCATGCAGACATGACCGAGACGTTCTCCGGTCAATAACCAACAATGGGATCTGGATACCCATGTTGGTTCCTACATGTTCCACGATGATCTCATCGGATGAACCACGATGTCGAGGATTCGATCAATCCCGTATACAATTCCCTTCGTCTAGCGGTATTGTACTTGCCCGAGATTCGATCATCGGTATCCCGATACCTTGTTCAATCTCGTTACCGGCAAGTCTCTTTACTCGTTCCATAACACATCATCCCGTGATCAACTCCTTGATCACATTTGTGCACATTATGATGATGTCCTACCGAGTGGGCCCAGAGATACCTCTCCATCACACGGAGTGACAAATCCCAGTCTCGATTCGTGCCAACCCAACAGACACTTTCGGAGATACCTGTAGTGTACCTTTATAGCCACCCAGTTACGTTGTGACGTTTGGCACACCCAAAGTATTCCTACGGTATCCGGGAGTTGCACAATCTCATGGTCTAAGGAAATGATACTTGACATTAGAAAAGCTTTAGCATGCGAACTACACGATCTTGTGCTATGCTTAGGATTGGGTCTTGTCCATCACATCATTCTCCTAATGATGTGATCCCGTTATCAACGACATCCAATGTCCATGGTCAGGAAACCGTAACCATCTATTGATCAACGAGCTAGTCAACTAGAGGCTTACTAGGGACATGGTGTTGTCTATGTATCCACACATGTAACTGAGTTTCCTATCAATACAATTCTAGCATGGATAATAAACGATTATCATGAACAAGGAAACATAATAATAATCAATTTATTATTGCCTCTAGGGCATATTTCCAACAGTCTCCCACTTGCACTAGAGTCAATAATCTAGTTCACATTGCCATGTGATTAACACTCATAGGTCACATCGCCATGTGACCAACATCCAAGAGTTTACTAGTGTCACTAAACTAGTTCACACCATCATGTGATTAAGACTCAATGAGTTCTAGGTTTGATCATGTTTTGCTTGTGAGAGAGTTTTAGTCAACGGGTCTGCAACATTCAGATCCGTATGTACTTTGCAAATCTCTAGGTCATATTATAAATGTTGCTTCCATGCTCCACTTGGAGCTATTCCAAATGGTTGCTCCACTATACGTATCCGGTTTGCTACTCAGAGTCATTCGGATAGGTGTTAAAGCTTGCATCGATGTAACCCTTTACGCCGAACTCTTTATCACCTCCATAATCGAGAAACATGTCCTTATTACTCCAAGGACAATTTTGACCGCTATCTAGTGATCCACTCCTGGATCAACTTTGTACCCTCTTGCCAGACATGTGGCAAGGCACACATCAGGTGCGGTGCTTAGCATGGCATACCGTATAGAGCCTATGACAAAAGCATAGGGGACGACATTCGTCCTTTCTCTTTCTTCTGCCGTGGTCGAGCTTTAAGTCTTAACTTCATACCTTACAACTCAGGCAAGAACTCCTTCTTTGACTGATCCATCTTGAACACCTTCAAGATCATGTCAGCGTATGTGCTCATTTGAAAGTATGATTTAGCGTTTTGATCTATCCTCATAGATCTAGATGCTCAATGTTCAAGTAGCCTTATCCAGGTTTTCTATTGAAAAACACTTTTCAAATAACCCTATATGCTTTCCAGAAATTCTACATCATTTCTGATCCACAATATGTCAACAACATATACTCATCAGAAATTCTATAGTGCTCCCACTCACTTCTTTGGAAATACAAGTTTCTCATAAACTTTGTATACACCCAAAATCTTTGATCATCTCATCAAAGCATACATTCCAACTCGGAGATGCTTACTCCAGTCCTTAGAAGGATTGCTGGAGCTTTGCATACTTATTAGCATCTTTCAGGATTGACAAAACCTTCCGGTTGTATCACATATAACCTTTCCTCAAGAAAATCGTCGAGGAAACAATGTTTTGACATCCTATCTGCAAGATTTCATAAATAATGCAGTAATTGCTAATATAATTCCAACAGACTCTTAGCATCGCTACGAGTGAGAAAGTCTCATCATAGTCAACTCCTTGAACTTGTCGGAAAAAATCTTAACGACAAGTCGAGCTTTCTTAATGGTGATACTTACCATCATTGTCCGTCTTCCTTTTTTAAAAAACCATCTGTACTCAACAACCTTACGACCATCGAGCCGTTCTGCCAAAGTCTACACTTTGTTTTCATACATGGATCCTCTCTCGGATTTTATGGCCTCGAGCCATTTTGGAATCCAGGCCCACCATCGCTTCTCCATAGCTCGTAGGTTCATTGTTGTCTAGCAACATGACTTCCAAGACAGGATTACATACCACTCTGAAGTAGTACGCATCCTTGTCATCCCACGAGGTTTGGTAGTGACTTGATCTGAAGTTTCATGATCACTATCATAAGCTTCCACTTCAATTGGTGTAGGTGCCACAGGAACAACTCCCTGTGCCCTGCCACACACTAGTTGAAGAGACGGTTCAATAACCTCATCAAGTCTCCACCATCCTCCCACTCAATTCTTTTGAGAGAAACTTTTCCTCGAGAAAGAACCCGATTCTAGAAACAATCCCTTATTGCTTTCAGATCTGAGACAGGAGGTATACCCAACTGTTTTGGGTGTCCTATGAAGATGCATTTATCCATTTTGGGTTCGAGCTTATCAGCCTGAAACTTTTTCACATAAGCGTTGCAGCCCCAAACTTTTAATAAATGACAGCTTAGGTTTCTCTAAACCATAGTTCATACGGTGTCATCTCATCGGAATTACGTGGTGCCCTATTTAAAGTAAATGTGGTTGTCTCTAATGCCTAACCCATAAACTATCGTGGTAATTCGATAAGAGACATCATGGTATGCATCATATCTAATAGGGTGCAGTTATGATGTTCGGACACACCATCACACTATGGTGTTCCAGGCTGTATTAGTTGTGAAACATTTCCACAATGTCTTAATTCTGTGCCAAACTCGTAATTCAGATATTCATCTCTATGATCATATCATAGATCTTTTATCCTCTTGTCACGACGATCTTTCAACTTCACCCTGAAATTACTTGAACCTTTCAATAATTCAGACTCATGATTCATCAAGTAAATATACTCAACATCTACTCAAATCATCTATGAAGTAAGAACATAATGATATCCACTACATGCCTTAGCACTCATTGGACTGCACACATCAAAATGTATTACTTCCAACAAGTTGCTTTCTAGTTCCATTTTACTGAAAACGAGGCTTTCAGTCATCTTGCCCATGTGGTATGATTTGCATGTCTCAAGTGATTCAAAATCAAGTGAGTCCAAACGGTCCATTTGCATGGAGTTTCTTCATGCATATATACCAATAGACATGGTTCGCATGTCTCAAACTTTTCAAAACGAGTGAGCCCAAAGATCCATCAACATGGAGCTTCTTCATGCATTTTATACCGATATGACTTACGTGGCAGTGCCACAAGTAGGTGGTACTATCATTACTATCTTATATCTTTTGGCATGAACATGTGTATCACTACAATCGAGATTCAATAAACCATTCGTTTTAGGTGCAAGACCATTGAAGGTATTATTTAAATAAACAGAGTAACCATTATTCTCCTTAAATGAATAACCGTATTGCGATAGACATAATCCAATCATGTCTATGCTCAATGCAAACACCAATCTTGATGGTAGAGGGAGCGTACGATATTTGATCAACCTTGGAAATACTTCCAACACATATCGTCATCTCACCTTTTAGCTAGTCTCCGTTTATTCCGTAGCTTTTATTTTGAGTTACTAACACTTAGTAACCGAACCGGTATCTAACACCCTGGTGCTACTAGGAGTACTAGTAAAGTACACATTAACAATATGTATATCCAATATACTTCTACCGACCTTGCCAGCCTTCTCATCTACCAAGTATCTAGGGTAATTCTGCTCCAGTGGCTGTTCCCCTTATTACAGAAGCACTTAGTCTCGGGTTTGGGTTCAACTTTGGGTTTCTTCACTAGAACAGCAGCTGAATTGTTGTTTCATGAAGTATCCCTTCTTGCCCTTGCCCTCCTTGAAACTAGTGGTTTCACCAACCATCAACAATTGATGCTCCTTCTTGATTTCTACTTTTGTGGTGTCAAACATCGCGAATATCTCAAGGATCATCATATATGTCCCCGATACATTATAGTTCATCACGAAGCTCTAGCAGCTTGGTGGTAATGACTTCGGAGAAACATCAATATCTCATCTGGAAGATCAACTCCCACTCGATTCAAATGATTGTTGTACTCAGACAATCTGAGCACAAGCTCAACAATTGAGCTTTCCTCCTTAGTTTGTAGGCTAAGAAAATCGTCGGAGGTCTTATACCTATTGACGTGGGCACGAGCCTGAAATCCTAATTTCAGCCCTCGAAACATCTCATATGTTTCACGACGTTTCAAAACGTCTTCGGTGCCTCAACTCTAAACCGTTTAACTAAACTATCACGTAGTTATCAAAATGTGTATGTCAGATGTTCGCAACATCCACAGACGACGTTCGAGGTTCAGTACACTGAGCGGTGCATTAAGGACATAAGCCTTCTATGAAGCAATGAGGACAATCCTCAGTTTACGGACCTAGTCCGCATAATTGCTACTATCAACTTTCAACTAAATTTTCTCTAGGAACATATCTAAACAGTAGAACTGAAGCGCGAGCTACGACATAATTTGCGAAAGCCTTTTGACTATGTTCAGGATAATTAAGTTCATCTTATGAACTCCCACTCAGATAGACATCCCTCTAGTCATCCAAGTGATTACATGATCCGAGTCAACTAGGTCGTGTCCGATCATCACGTGAGACGGACTAGTCAACATCGGTGAACATCTTCATGTTGATCGTATCTACCATACGACTCATGCTCGACCTTTCGGTCTCTTGTGTTCCGAGGCCATGTCTGTACATGCTAGGCTCGTCAAGTCAACCTAAGTGTTTCGCGTGTGTAAATCTGTCTTACACCCGTTGTATGTGAACGTTAGGATCTATCACACCCGATCATCACGTGGTGCTTCGAAACAACGAACTGCCGCAACGGTGCACAGTTAGGGGGAACACTTTCTTGAAATTATTATGAGGGATCATCTTATTTACTACCGTCGTTCTAAGTAAACAAGATGCAAAAACATGATAAACATCACATGCAATCAAATAATAGTGACATGATATGGCCAATATCATATAGCTCCTTTGATCTCCATCTTGGGGCTCCATGATCATCTTGTCACCGGCATGACACCATGATCTCCATCATCGTGTCTCCATGAAGTTGCTCGCCAACTATTACTTCTACTACTATGGCTACCGGTTAGCAATAAAGTAAAGTAATTACATGGCGTTGTTCAATGACACGCAGGTCATACAATAAATAAAGACAACTCCTATGGCTCCTGCCGGTTGTCATACTCATCGACATGCAAGTCGTGATTCCTATTACAAGAACATGATCAATCTCATACATCACATATCATTCATCACATTCTTCTTGGCCATATCACATCACATAGCATACCCTGCAAAAACAAGTTAGACGTCCTCTAATTGTTGTTTGCTTGTTTTACGTGGCTGCTATGGGTTTCTAGCAAGAACGTTTCTTACCTACGCAAAACCACAACGTGATATGCCAATTGTTATTTACCCTTCATAAGGACCCTTTTCATCGAATCCGTTCCGACTAAAGTGGGAGAGACAGACACCCGCCAGCCACCTTATGCAACTAGTGCATGTCAGTCGGTGGAACCGGACTCACGTAAGCGTACGTGTAAGGTTGGTCCGGGCCGCTTCATCCCACGATGCCGTCGAAACAAGATTGGACTAGTAACGGCAAGCATATTGAACAAAATCAATGCCCACAACTACTTTGTGTTCTACTCGTGCATAGAATCTACGCAATAGACCTAGCTCATGATGCCACTGTTGGGTAACGTAGCAGAAATTCAAAATTTTCCTACGTGTCACCAAGATCTATCTATGGAGAAACCAGCAACGAGGGGAAGGAGAGTGCATCTACATACCCTTGTAGATCGCTAAGCGGAAGCGTTCAAGAGAACGGGGTTGAAGGAGTCGTACTCATCGTGATCCAAATCACCGGAGATCCTAGTGCCGAACGGACGGCACCTCCGCGTTCAACACACGTATAGCCCGGTGACGTCTCCCATGCCTTGATCCAGCAAGGAGAGATGGAGAGGTTAAGGAAGACTCCATGCAGCAGGAGCACAACGGCGTGGTGGTGGTGGAGGAGCGTGGTACTCCAGCAGGGCTTCGCCAAGCATCGCAAGAGACGAGGAGGGAGAGGGGTAGGGCTGCACCAAGAAGGAGAGGAACTCGTGTGTGTTGGGCAGCCCAAACCTCAAGTATATATAGGGGAATGGGAGGTGTTGCGCCCCACCTAGGGTTTCCACCCCTAGGGGTGGCGGCCAGCCTAGATCCCATCTGAGGGGGGCGGCCAAGGGGGGAGAGAGGGGAGGCGCACCTGGGGTGGGCCTTAGGGCCCATCTGCCCTAGGGTTTGCCCCCCTTCCCTCTCCCTTGCGCCTTGGGCCTTGGTGGGGGGGGCGCACCAGCCCACCTGGGGCTGGTCCCCTCCCACACTTGGCCCATGCAGCCCTCCGGGGCTGGTGGCCCCACTTGATGGACCACCGGGACCCTCCCGGTGGTCCCGGTACGTTACCGATAAACCCTGAAACTTTTCCGGCGACCAAAACAGGACTTTCCATATGTAAATCTTTACCTCCGGACCATTCCGAAACTCCTCGTGACGTCCGGGATCTCATCCGGGACTCCGAACAACATTCGGTAACCATGTATATCTATTCCCTAACCCTAGCGTCATCGAACCTTAAGTGTGTAGACCCTACGGGTTCGGGAACCATGCAGACATGACCGAGACGTTCTTCGGTCAATAACCAACAGCGGGATCTGGATACCCATCTTGGTTCCTACATGTTCCATGGTGATCTCATCGGATGAACCACGATGTCGAGGATTCGATCAATCCCGTATACAATTCCCTTCGTCTAGCGGTATTGTACTTGCCTGAGATTTGATCGTCGGTATCCCGTGATCAACTCCTTGATCACATTGTGCACATTATGATGATGTCCTACCGGGTGGGCCCAGAGATACCTCTCCGTCACACGGAGTGACAAATCCCAGTCTCGATTCGTGCCAACCCAACAGACACTTTCGGAGATACCTGTAGTGTACCTTTATAGCCACCCAGTTACGTTGTGACGTTTGGCACACCCAAAGTATTCCTACGGTATCCGGGAGTTGCACAATCTCATGGTCTAAGGAAATGATACTTGACATTAGAAAAGCTTTAGCATGTGAACTACACGATCTTGTGCTATGCTTAGGATTGGGTCTTGTCCATCACATCATTCTCCTAATGATGTGATCCCGTTATCAACGACATCCAATGTCCATGGTCAGGAAACCGTAACCATCTATTGATCAACGAGCTAGTCAACTAGAGGCTTACTAGGGACATGGTGTTTTGTATGTATCCACACATGTAACTGAGTTTCCTATCAATACAATTCTAGCATGGATAATAAACGATTATTATGAACAAGGAAACATAATAATAATTAATTTATTATTGCCTCTAGGGCATATTTCCAACAGGGCCCACCAGTCGGCGAAGAAGCCGGTGGGCATAGACACAAACGGCTAGGGCCCACACCTAGTTGGATTACCATTGTACCCCTGGGGGGTAGGCCTATATAACCCCCCCCCCCCCGGGGCACCCATGCAGGGAGATCTCTCTTTCGATAGTTTTAGACACCACAAGGAGAAGAGGAGCGGGCTGGCCTTGCCCTCCTTCATCCTTTCACCGAACAGCTCAAGGAGCATCCTGTAGCTACCCGTCGAGCTAGTGATCATGCGGAGACCCTGCAGAGCAGCATTAGGGGTGTTATCTCCAAGGAGAGCCCTGAAGCTGGGTAAGATTCGTCGGCGTGCATGTCTTCGCCTTATCCTGTTTCCAGGCACCGGCGATGTTTTATTGGCTCCCACAATGATAAGCCATCCATTGGCATATGTCGCACCAACCACCCGACATTTGGCGCCCACTGTGGTGCGGTACTATGCTACCGCGCTGCTGCTAGTTTCGCTGTCTGGGCAGGACCCTTTTTTCTTCATCGCCTCCGCCGCGGCGTCACGCCGTCTCTCCGGTAGCGCTCGGGGGCTCGACATCGACCCACCCCCAGAGCGACCGCGAGGGGTGGCGCGTCCTCATCGTCAGCCTCTTCGTCACCACCGTCGCAATGCCGGCCGTCCGTCCGCGCGCGCCGTGCGCGAGCCCTAGCTTCGGTCGGCCGCATCCATCCGCGCGCACCGCACGGGGCCTCGCTTCGGTCGACCGTGTCCATTCACGCGCTGCTCGCATCTGCGCTGCGCCTTGCCCAGGCCGGAATGCGCATTCACTCCTCCATTTATCATCTACGCAAGCTAGCTAGATGCAAGTCAACAGTGGTCAAACTACATCCCATACGCCAGCAAGCAAGCAAACACCCTGGCAGCTCGATGGATTTTGTAGCTAACTAGCTACTTGCGTCCGTACTACTTCACGCGCGATTCTCGCCCGCGCCCGTACTCTGCTCCACCACCGCGTCGAGCTGTGCGTAGCTGTCCGGCCCGCCTCGGGCCGCCCCAGCACTTCGCCCCGCGTGCCTCGCGCAGCAGCCACTCCGACGCCCCTCCTCGCCCGGCTTGCGGCTCGGACCGCCCCGCGCGTCGCCCCGCCCGCGCCTGGCCTCGTCTTCTCCCGCGCCCTCCCATGGCTCACCGTCTCCGCGCCACAGCCAGCTTCCGCGAGCCCGCCGGCCCCGTGCCGGCTTCTACTCCGCCCAGCCGGCGGCTTGCCGCGCCAGCTGCGCCCCTCACCGCCACGATCGGCGTCCGTGCCGGCTCGGCCGGCCGTCCCCACCTGTGCTGCTTCCGCGCCGGATTCCACCCACGCCTACGACACCGAGCCGCCTCCCTCTGCCTCCCGCACCTTCGCGTGCGTGCCTCCTCCCACGCCGGGTCCGACAACCTCACACGCCAGTTGCGCCTTGCACCGGCTGTGTCCCCCGCCCCGCCGCAACGCCGGGTCTGCCTCGCCCTCCAGCCAGCTCCGTGCGCCCTGTCGCCGCCTTCGCTGTTGGAAATATGCCCTAGAGGCAATAATAAATTGATTATTATTATGTTTCCTTGTTCATGATAATCGTTTATTATCCATGCTAGAATTGTATTGATAGGAAACTCAGATACATGTGTGGATACATAGACAACACCATGTCCCTAGTAAGCCTCTAGTTGACTAGCTTGTTGATCAATAGATGGTTACGGTTTCCTGACCATGGACATTGGATGTCGTTGATAACGGGATCACATCATTGGGAGAATGATGTGATGGACAAGACCCAATCCTAAGCCTAGCACAAAGATCGTGTAGTTCGTATGCTAAAGCTTTTTCTAATGTCAAGTATCATTTCCTTAGACCATGAGATTGTGCAACTCCCGGATACCGTAGGAATACTTTGGGTGTGCCAAACGTCACAACGTAACTGGGTGGCTATAAAGGTACACTACAGGTATCTCCGGAAGTGTCTATTGGGTTGGCACGAATCGAGACTGGGATTTGTCACTCCGTGTGACGGAGAGGTATCTCTGGGCCCACTCGGTAGGACATCATCATAATGTGCACAATGTGATCAAGGAGTTGATCACGGGATGATGTGTTACGGAATGAGTAAAGAGACTTGCCGGTAACGAGATTGAACAAGGTATCGGGATACCGACGATCGAATCTCGGGCAAGTACAATACCGCTAGACGAAGGGAATTGTATACGGGATTGATCGAATCCTCGACATCGTGGTTCATCCGATGAGATCATCGTGGAACATGTAGGAACCAACATGGGTATCCAGATCCCGTTGTTGGTTATTGACCGGAGAACATCTCGGTCATGTCTGCATGGTTCCCGAACCCGTAGGGTCTACACACTTAAGGTTCGATGACGCTAGGGTTATAAAGGAAGTTTGTATGTGGTTACCGAATGTTGTTCGGAGTCCCGAATGAGATCCCAGACATCACGAGGAGTTCCGGAATGGTCCGGAGGTAAAGATTTATATATGGGAAGTCCTGTTTTGGTCACCGGAAAAGTTCGGGGTTTTATCGGTAACGTACCGGGACCACCGAGAGGGTCCCGGGGGTCCACCAAGTGGGGCCACCAGCCCCGGAGGCTTGCATGGGCCAAGAGTGGGAAGGGACCAGCCCCTGAGTGGGCTGGTGCGCCTCCCACAAGGCCCAAGGCACAGCTAGGAGGAGAAGGGGAAACCCTAGGCGCAGACGGGCCTAAGGCCCACCCTAGGGCGCGCCCCCTTCTCCCCCTCTTGGCCGCCCCCCTCCATCCCATCTAGGGCTGCCGCCCCCTAGGGGTGGGAACCCTAGAGGGGGCGCACCCTCCTCCCCTTCTCCTATAAATAGTGGGGTTTTTCTTCTTTTTTCTCTCCATAGATAGATCTTGGTGACATGTAGGAAAATTTTGAATTTCTGCTACGTTCCCCAACATTCGCCACTCCGGCCAGGCTTACTGCGCTACCACCCGGACCGCGCCCATGGCCGGCTCCCCGCCCGGGCCGGCTGTTGGCTCCGCCCGGCCCCTTGCCACCCGCACCGACTCTGGCTCCGACCCGGCCGGCCCTCGTTCGCTAGTCCCACTACCTCCGTGCGGCTCCGCCTCCCGCGCACGCGCTGGGCCAGCTTGCCGCTCTCCGACCCCGCCAGCTCGGCCGCGGGCCTCCTTCGTTTCGCGCCGGCTTGTGGCCCTGCCAACTCGCTCCTCCCCGCATCCGACCGGATGCTCAGCCGGCTCGAGCACTGTGGCCGGCTGCGCCCACACCCTCTGTCGCCGACTACCAGAATAGAGATAAAAGAGGTAGAGTAGAGAAAAGAGAAAGTCAAACGGCCGGGTGGTGGTGTCCGGCTGCTCGCACGCAGTCGGACCAAAAAATAGAGAGATAGATGTGGGCGGATTGCTCCATCAACACGGCCAAGAGTGGAAAGCCGTCCGGCTGTCCACAGCCGGCAAAAAAAATGTGCGTCCGATTGCCAGATGTGCGTCCGACCGCTGGCTGTCTAGCCAGCTGCAAAGGGCCCGACTGCTGTGTCGGGGTCCGCCCGCCCAGCCGTCTGAAGAAGAAAAAGAAGAAGATAAAGTAGTCACCGGGAGATCCGGTCCGACTGCTCAGCAGTCGGCCTGAATCTCGGGGGCTACACCCAGCGGGTGCGCTGACGCGCCCCCGCGAAGAAGAAGACAAAGTAGTCGCCGGGAGATCCGGCCCGACTGCTCAGCAGTCAGCCCGAATCTCGGGGGCTACACCCAGCGGGTGCGCTGGCGCGCCCCCGCGAAGATTGCAGACAAGAGAAGAGTTTTGTCCGGTTGCCAGCAGCCGACAGAAGAGAAAAAAGAAGAAAAAGGGCGCTGCAAGCCGCCTCGTCGCCTGGCCGGTCGAGCCTGACCGGCCGGGACCCCCCTTCGAGCACCGGGGGGCTCGAAGGCTGCACCCAGCGGGTGCGCCGACGCACTCCGCGAGCGCCGAGCCACGCCGACTGTCTTCGACGATCGCGACTACACAAAAATCAATGTGAGCTCTTCACCCGTATACTTTTGCACTACGCAAGCACGTATAACCCCTCGCTCGGGGGGCTGTCTCCGCATTTTATTACAGTAGCATCACTGTTCGCCCTGGCGTCAGCCAGAGTTGGCCCGGGGGCTGGCCGCTTCGCCTGAGACGTTAGTTCCCGCAGACAGCTTAGTACTGTGCGCGGTACCAAAGGCTCACTCTTAGTCAGAGACCGCAGAGTGGCTGTCCGGCTAGCAAGGGTGAACGCTGGAGGCCACCCACGCGAAAAACGTCTGGGAAGAAAAACACTTCGGGCGACCCGTCCGTTTCCTTTATGAGTATCTGCTTGGTTAAATCTGCTCCCAGATTCTGAGTACTGTACACTCCGCTTCACGGCCCACTCTCAGCCACAGACCATAGAGCGGCTGTCCGGCGAGTGAGAGCACAAGCCAAAAAGCGGAGGGAACATGAAAAAGATTGAAGGGGGCTCGGACAAAACCGAGTCGGCACCCTCCGCATAAAACTTGCAATACTAAAAGCAAATATTTGATATATCTGCGTGGACTAACTTTGACTTTTTCATGCTCATTTCCATGAACACTCGCCAAAAAACCTCCGCCCAACTTTGCTAAGTTGCCCGGAGGCTTGGGGGCTACTGACCGAGTAATTGATCAGGGGTACCCCAAAGACGGCAAGACAATATTTCAAGACATCGGGGCTAGCAAAGCCCCTCAGTCCGACTGCCCGGCTGCTCCTGCCGGCTCCCCGTCCGACTGCTCTGCCCAGCCGGCTGCCGACTGCGCCAACCAGCTGGCTGCCGACTGCAGCCCAACCCGACACCGACAAGACCCCGACGGGATGGCCATACCGCGGACAAGACAACCGTACCGCGATGCCGTCATCTACAATGTACCGTGTCCCCTGAGTACTGATTTATAAAGTACCCCAGGAGACAAGCATGACATGCACCATGCCTAGCCCATACCACTACATAGCTTGGTTTGTAAGCTACCAAGGTAGCTTACAACCAACGCTACCACCACCCATGCCTACCACTATATAAGCTAGCTCCATCTATCCATCCATCAGGAGGGGGAGACACACATAGACTCACACACACACTCACGCATGCATGCTTAGGCACATGCGGCCACACATACCATGCTCATATACATATATACGAGGACAGATGCACTTGGCACTGATCTCAGATACAGCTCCAGGAGCACTCCAGATATACCAGATATACTTAAACACTCGCATACCCGCGCCCGGTTCTATCAGAAGCAGTCTTACCCTCACACTAAGCCCTTGTGGCATCTGTCGACTCGCAAGCCCCCCATGAGAATACCACCACAAAAATAAGAAATAAAAAACATATAAAAGGTATGCCGACGGCATGGCCGTCGGCATATATAGGTGCCACGTGGTTTTTTGCTGAACAAAAAAATTATTTTACGTAGATATGCCTACGGCATGGCCGTCGGCGTAGATAGGCCACATGGCATTTCCTGAACTAAAAAAGTTTAATAGCTATGCCGACGGCCACCGTTAGGGCCATCGGCATACACTACACCACGCACCAGAATTCCCTACCGACGTTTGTTGGGAAAAAGTCAATATTGCCGACCCACAGTCAGCCACGAAAATTTCTAACAGACTGTGGGTCGGAAAATCTATGTACAGTGACCTATTGTCGGTCGGGAATACTACAACATATAACGTCCAACAGTCGGTCGGGAATTCTATTATGGCGAACAGACCATCGGTCGGTAAATAACCCCGACCGGCAGTCCGATGCTACATGGGCCTCGCACGCAAATAGCCAATTTTTAGCGCCAATAACCGGCCCAGCCCGCGAAGTTTTCTCGCTCAAAATCACAAGCACGCCGCCGCTCCACGCTCCTTTCGTTCCCCACGCACGAAACCCTAGCCCCTTTCGTTCCGCATGCTGCCAGCCCAGAGAGGCGACCTCACTCTTCCCTCCTATGGCGCCACCGCTCCAACCCATAGCCGGCTCCCTCTCCCCTCCCTCCCTCTCCACTCCTTCCCATGGTGCCAGATCTGAAGGGGTCAAGGTCATTTCGCTCCCTGGTCCAGAGCGAGGTAGGCGGCCTCTGGTCCCTCTGCTTCCGGCGACATGTGCCTCCATCTTTGCCAACCAACCTTCGGTGACCAACAGGTAGCCATCCATGGCGGTAACAACAGCGGTAAGGTCTCTTTCCCTCTCTTGTGGTCTCTCCCTCCACTCCCCCCTCCTGGTTGCAGCGTGCAGATTTGAAACCCTAGTGTGCAGATTTATGGTTTTCTAAAAAGTATTTTGACGAATTGGTTACACATGGGTAAGGGACTGTTAGTTAAGAACAATTTCATCTCTGTGTTTTCAGTAAGATAGAGAATGACACAGCTAAACATTCAAATTTAGGCAATAGATCAATGGAACATTTGTTCTGCAGTCTAATAACGAGATAAGATAAAGGTTCTTTTAATTCAGTGAAATTAACTTTTACTCGAGTGATGTGCTAAGGTCAACCTATATACATGCACATCCCTGAACTGAAAATACACTCAGGCACCAATTTCGGACAATACAAAATTGATATGATGCTTGCTTTGTGACTGAGTATCTTATTGCACAATGTCTCTGAATAAAATGCATGGGTTAGAAATAAACTGAAGTACCGAACCAAACTATTGACATCAGAGGGCAGCAATTATGAATTGAATTTCTCAATTACAGTAGTAATTGTACTGTATCTGTAACGATACTCCCTCCGTCCGCGAATAAGTGTACATCTAGCTTTTGTTCTAAGTCAAAGTTTTAAAATTGTGACCAACTTTATAGAAAATAATAGTAACATATATGACATAAAGTTGATATATTATCAAAGTACATTTCAAGACGAATCTAGTGATACTAATTTGGTGCCATAAATGCTTTTACTTATTCCTAGAAAGGTGGTCAAAGTTTTAAAACTTTGACTTAAGACAAAAGCTAGATGTACACTTATTCGCGGACGAAGGGAGTACATGCTTACCATGCCAATAAATATTTGGTCCAGAGCCCTTGATCATGACAATTAGAAATCAGAAAACGCATTACATATATTCAGTAATGCCTTTCAATATTTTTTCCGTCCATGTCACAAAATAAACACTCCAAGTGGTATGTTTGAGCATCCATTCCTGGTAGCTCAGACTTGATGTGGTGATTACTTGGTATGTATGTCTTGCTTGCATATCTTAACTGAAGATCCATTTGTAAAGCACAACACTGAGAAGTGAGAACTACCTTCAGGTTGCACAAAATGTCCAAATAATCATACTAATGGTTCAGCCTTTCAGTTGAGCATTGTAGAATTATCACAAATATAAGAGTCTATATTTAATCTTCATGCTCTGAGAACAAGAACTTCAACTTATTTAACCCTGCTATGAAATAAATAGCTCCAGAATCACAATTAGCCTTTTGTTTTCTTTATATGTTCAGGGCACTTGTGCACAAGGATTCCTGCTTCCGGCTACTCACGAGCTTCCGGCAGGTGGCGCAGTGATGTCCCGCCCTCTTTGCCACTGCCTCCCCACCAATTGGTGAGTCTAGTGAGTTATCTACGTACTGGGTATCTTACTTAAGTTAACTGTATATCAAGTTCATTTATGTTTCTTGCCAGATGGTGCTATGTCTTCAATTAATTCTTTTTTTCTGTAGGCAGGCAATGCTAGAGCCAAAGAGCAGCATGGCAAGTCGAAGGTATCTCATACATCTGATAACTAGAGTCATTTGACAACGTCTTCTCTCAGCATGGCGATGTTCTCGAAGGTAGTCCTAACATACCTGTTCTAACTTCTTGATGTTGGACCTGTGATTTTGTTAGGCTTGTCCTCTTGCTGATTGATGTGCTAGCTGGCAGTGGAAGCAATATGACATCCCTTGCGAGGACATCCAAAGGATACAGTTTCGTCAAGTTCTCTTTCGAAAGAGAAGCATCTCGGCATTGGAGAAGATGAGCGACTAGGTAAAATAGCGCTTCACTACATCTTTAGGTATAGCAGAAGTCAAGTTCCTGTAGGATAATATGCAATAATAGGTGCACAGTTCTTTTTCCTTACGATAGCACATTTTTGGCACATGATGATAGATTCAGCTGCTTGATGGAAAGAACATACTGGTGCATTATGCAAACAGTGGATGATCTGCTGCTGCTATAAATGAGTAAGGTATTTATTTCTTGCAATCAGAATCTGTACATTCACCAGTACATATTTTAAGTTACCTCTTGTGACCCAACTTCAAATAGACAAGTATTCTGAATTTTTTTTGTACCTTTTGCCATTGCATGTAGCATTCTGAGTGTGGAAAACTGAAAACTAGAGAAACACCAGATTGGTGAGCTGATATTCTAAAGGTAAAATGGTGGGGTCATGGAGGAACAACTAAAAGTAGTAAAAAGGTATGTAGTGGGCAATTCTTTATATACATAATGAATTGTATAAACACAAATAGTGCTTCAAACGCTTCTGCTGACCTTAAGATCACACACACTAGTTGTTTTTGCCTATGCCAATAGAGTAATCTGTCTTATTTATTTTTAAAGAGAAGAAACAAACACTTCTGCTGACCCATCAGCTCGTTCTGGAAATGGTGGGCGGGTTGGGGTTATTTCAGCTGAGGATCAACGTGTTAACACATGGTTATTGACTTCTCTGTATTTATTACTATTTGTGTTGTTGAGAATGAGATGCTCCTCTGTGTTGGCATTTCAATACTATAGTCCAATTGCGCGCAACAGCAACGTCTAACCGTGTTCTTTCCACAAAGCAAAGAAAATGCAGTTTCTGATAGTGTATTATAATCAAGACTTGTTTAATCACTACACCACACACCAGATTTCCCTACCAACGACTTATTATAATCGAGACATTATAATCGACGTCGGTAAGATCTCACTCTCTCACTTGGCCTCTCCTCTCCCCCCTCTCTCTATGTGCTGTAGTGTGCAGATTTGAACTAGTCCGTAAGTTTAATAATATCTTTAAAAGAAATCTATGCTGCTTTGATTCATGGAAATAGAGAAACCCTTGAAGCAGTAAAGTTCTTTATGTGCAGCAGTTAATTAAGCTTCATTACTGTTTTGTAGTTTTCTAAAAGGTACTTTCATGAACTGGTTACACATGTTTTTTCTTTTGATAGCAGGCTTGACATAAAGTTTTGTTTTCTGTTGTTTTTCAGTGAATGATTTGGAAAACTGTAGTAGCATGGTGGACAAAGGTCACAAACAGATCTTGGCTTCAAAGTTACATTCAAATATGTCACTTCCTTTGCATTCGAGAGGTGGCTCTTGTATAAGAATTTCTTTCTGCTGCATTTTCTAACAGTGTCTAGGCGAACTGATTTTGTCAGGCTAATTTTTTTGTGGTGTCTTATGATGGTCTATGAAAGTAATTTTCCATCCTCTGATTACAGAACCATTTCTTTTTCTTGTTTCAGAGTATTTTTCACATTACTAGTCATACCATGGCTTTTACCAGGATTTGGAGCCTTGGTTTGTTGGTGAAGTAACGATAGAAGGAGATATTAAATTGTTGTTTGTGATAGCAAGTGGCTTGCCTACAACAGAGGACTTTGAGCATGTCACTTATTTGGAAATATTGAAGGCTCCACCTATCCCCATAGGTAAATTCATTGCTTAGCAAATGCTTTCGCTGCTACCTATTATTAATCATCTAATTTCTTACTCCTTTCATTTATGCAGGAATTGTCTGAAGAGCGTTACCCCCCATGTCCTGAAGAGAATTATCCTATCATTTAGCAAATGCTTTCGCTTCTAGATTTCTTACTCCTTTCGTGTATCTCAGGATATAGCAAAAGAAGTTGCAGGAAACACAAAAGAGGGGAGCGAAAGGTACCCCTTTTCCCATCAGTGATAATGAATTCTCTTTAGTTGCTTTGGTATGAAATGATATTGAAGGCAGCTTAGAGAAAATATCACGTTCTCCCGTTATTGTGTGGAAATATTAACCGGGGATTTTGACTTGCAGATTTTCAAATTGGAGGATGTTCTCCAATAAGATGTAGAAGGAAGGCTTTGTTGTCAAGTACTAGAACGACACAAGGATCTTGGTGGAATGCTGAGAGGATGTGTATGTAGTTGCCCACTATAAGGAGCCAAGGCAGATGATGTGCCTCTTAAAACAAATTCTAGAAAATAAAGCATGGTATTTTTGCTATTAGGCAATAAACCATAATGTTTCCTCTACTTAATTAGTTCCACTAGTTTTATAGGAAAGTTGGATGGTCATTAGTTCATAACAGATGATGTATTTATATGTGAAAATTATTGAAATGTATGTTATTGTTTGCATCTGGTTCAATATTTTTGGATGACATGCATTGTAACTTGATGTATATTCTATTGGTAATTTAAGTCCACTTATGGAGGGCTAATGGATGTTGGTCGGCAAAAAAAAACTGTCTAACAATCGGTCAGGAAAGGCCAATGTCAGGCCCAACATAATGTTGGTCGGGAAAGAATACAGTGTCATATTGTCGGTTGGGAAAGGCCCATGGCATCCCAACAGATTGTTGGTCGGGAAAGAATTCCCTGTACATAGTCGGTCGGGAAAGGCCCATGGTAGCCCCAGCAGACTATTGGTCGGGAAAGGCCCAGGGTAGGCCCAACAGAATGTCGGTCGGGAAAGATACCCCATCACCAACAAGTAGTCGGTCGGGAAATCTATGTCGGTCGGGAAAGGGCTTTCCCGTCTGGTCTTTCCCCAACATACAATGTCGGTCCGCAATAGTCTTTCCCGACCGACTGTCTATTGGCGGAACCTGTATTCCCATCCAACCTGGTTGTTGGGGATGCAGTGTCGTGGTGTAGTGATAGTTTTGACGGCGTCAACCCGCCGTCTGAGCCGGGGTCGGCGGGCCCATGTATGTGCCGACGGTCTTTCTACGCCGACGGCCCCCGTCGGCATAGATGGAGGTATGCCGACGGCTTTTCTATGCCTACGGTCTTCCTGTGGCCGTCGGCATACCGTCATCTATGCCGACGGGGGCCGTCGGCGTAGATAAAGCCGTCGGCAGCAACAATTATTCTGGTAGTGCCGGGTGCATCGATTGCCAGAAGGACATGCTCCCATATATGCCCCACATAGAGTACCCCATTCACAAAGCATGAACTACCATAAAATCCTATCTCACTTTTCCAGCGACAACTAGACCATGTGAAATCCTCGGAGAAAAATATCTTAACTTCATTATAGACTTCACCATCCATGGAAGACCCAGACTGGAAGCTGAAGACATAAAAGTGTTGAGACCATGATGGATCAAAACACAGCATGAGATCATAATCACAGTCTGCCGGTCCAGGTTCAGTATTTGGAAGTGACATCCACTCTTGAGTTGCTGGATTGCACACAATAACATGGGATATGTCTGCGAAATATGTTGTGATACCACCATGATAACAAAGAAGTAGGCCATTGCTGCAACCCTTAAGCTCTAGGTACTCATAACATGGCACAAAGCTAAGTGTTGTGTCAATTTCTTTGTCGCATGAGGGAAGCCTAGCGAGATGGATGCCAGTGCCATACTGAGGTATTTGGTACAAGATACCAACGGGAGTTCTTGGGAACTTCTTGCGGTAGTGTGGATTAGATGACAAGGTAAGCCAGTACTTGCAGACGCATTTGAAGCGGCAAAAGGACTTCAGCGGTAGCCGAGACAAAATCTCCACAACCAGGTCATCAGTTAGCAAAGACATGGATATCTCCTGCTTGGGTTACATATAAAGAAGAGTAAAAAATTATGTAAAACAAAGAAACATAAGAGGCTGTAAATATTTATAAGTGACTAACAACTTTAAAAGTAAAAATGCCCAACATGTAAGAAAAGCTGAGCCGAACCAACGATTTTTTCAGAATGTCTGAATCATGGAATGCAAACTCAAAACATAGGTATTTTAATCTGAATCCTATTCAATTATAACTGCAGAAACTGAGGATGTACATTCCCCTTTATCCATATTTTCGGGATAACATCAGGGTTCGCAAATGAGCGAAACCACAAAACATATGTGATTATAGCTATGGCGCATGTACAGAGAGATAAACACAAAACATATGTGATTATAGCTATGGCACAACAAAAAGAAGACAAAGGAGCATTGATGTTTCATAATAAGTCAGCAGTAATGACCCAAACCTCAGATCTCTTTCGCAGGACGAGTGGGAAAACGGAAACTGCGGCAGTTCATAGGAGGAGCTAGGGCGACGGCAAGCTAGGACGGCAGAATGCACCGGGGGAAGAACCAGGGTCCATCTGCACGAGCTCAGATCAGAAACAGCGCCCGAGGAGAAAAGGGGGAAATGGAAGAGCTGAGGCCCGAGGACTCACCGCGCGCTGATAGCCTCCGGCACTGGACGAGGCGGCAAGCGCGAGCGAGGCCGCTGGTGTGGGTCGGCGAGGCGGGGAGCTCGATGTTGCGGGAAGCAGCAGCCGCGCCGGAAAATGGGTCTCCGGTGGAAGAGGGGAGTGGCGGCGGTTTTGGACTGAGAGTGAGGCTGCTCGCCGGCTCGTATTGGGCCGGGCCGTGTCCCTCGAGCGTGTCTGGAACGGGAAATCTATGAAAACCCACACCCTTCGGAGTTTTTTTTAGGTAATATCTCCGTAAGTCATACAACTTGTGTCTGTGTTTAATATTCAGTTTAGTGCTAAAACTTTAAAAATACGGATTTGTGGTCATCTAACTTGACATCACGTGCAAATATGCTCATAAAATACGTGTACGGACGTATTAAGGTGTATGGCCCCACCTGTCAGTGAGTTGATGGCGCTCGGCCGACTTAATTTTACACAAAACACCCTCACATTTTTTTATTTATGAGAAAAGCTGACCACACTGTACTGCATATTTGTACAAAAACTAACAAAAAAAGGGGGAGCCGGGAGCCAAACACGCGACCAATGTTCAACACACAATCCACTCTAGCCAACCAACCCTTCCCCGTTCACATGTAGGATACGGATAGCAAACGTAGACGTATTGAACACCGAGCTTAAATTTTATCGCATCTATGAGCAGTGCGTCCTGCTTATGAAAATTAACAGGAAATAGTGTGGCCACCTGCTCTCAAACAAACAACCAATAGGCAGCACACAAGACGTTCTGTCGCTACAACCTCCACGTATACATGTCCTTTTTGGATCAACACAAGACGTTCTAGTCACTACAACCTGCACGTATACACGTCTACAATGAATGACTAGTGTTAATAATGTACTAAAAATTTGTAGTTAGTATGTAAATTATAATTTCAGTAATAAAAATACATCTAAATATTCGCGCGTGATAAATATTGTACATACACGCAATAATCTACTTTTAAATTTGTTCATGTATTATTTTAGAAATATTCATATATTTAAATAAAATTTATGAATTATAATTTTTGTATCATTTAAAATAACACAAAAATTTCAAAAATTACAATTAAAAATATATTTTTAATTCTACAAACATTTCAGTGACTATTCTCACATTCTATAGTCCAATGTTGATAGGAATATTCAATCGTGTCTAATATTTAAATTATATTAATTTCGATTAAAAATTATACACAAATGAATATTCATAAATATTTTGTAAATGTTTGAATTCATCATTTTGCATAATTTAAATATAATCTGTGAGTGTATATCTTTTGGATTCATTAAACATATTTACTTAACAAAAAAATTCAATGTCGGTATTAACTAGATATTTTTTTATTAATACACAAGTGTATATTTAAATGTTTTTATGTACTAATGATAGTTCGTATGTATAATATTCTTAGAACATAACTTTATTAATTACGTTTTAAAAATATCTTGAAGAAATAGCAAATGCAAAATGACCCACAATATCTGTAGAAATAAGCCAGCAACGGCGATCCCCTTCAGAAAGGCATGCACCTTGTGTGTAGTGCCAGAGAGCCAGCCAGAATGACAGAGGGAGCGAGAACAAATTTCCATGCATAGGAGCTTGATTGTTGAAATGTCACTTTGTTTTTACCGCTCTGTAAAACTGTCCTGATGTGCAATTAATATCATTTACATTGTTTTACTGCTCCACGTGTAAGTACTATGTGTTTCTCAAAAAAAATTAAGTACTGTGTTGATGGCATTATATGTTGATCTTAATGCCTCAACCTACCTGGACATGACTACTCGTCCTGCTTAACGGAATCACAGTAGCAGTGCACGCCTCTACGTGTTTCAGATAAAAAAAGATTGGTAAAATAGCTTAAATGGGCTGCCGATGCTAAAAATAAATGTCATTTAAGCTCCACGTTTTGTACATCTAACTTTGCTATACATACACGATATGCAAACGGGAAGGTTGGTTGGCTAGAGTGGCTTCTGTCGTGAACGGTCGTCGCAGGATCGATTGCAGGCCATCGCCCTTTTTTTCTACTAATTTGACCTTTTTCAGAAATAAAGAAATGTGAGTGTGTTTTGTGCAAACATAAGTCAGCCATTGGTCATCACTCACTAATAGTTGGGCCATACACCCTGATACGTTCGTATGCGTATTCTGTGATCGTATTTGCACGCGATGTCAAGTTAGATGACCAAAAATTCGTATTTTCAAAATTTTAGCACCAAACTGAACATCGAGCGCAAGTTTTATAACTCCCAGTGATACTACCTCTTTTTTTAGTAACTCATCTTTTTTTTTGAACGAAAAACAGCATTGTGCTGATTTCATTCATTAAGATAGGATGAGTCACCCCAAGAGATACAGTTCAAGGTTTATAGAACGGCTGGCAGCCAAAAAGAGAAGGAAAAGCTATACAAATGTACACACAGAAGGAGGAAATAATGCTATCCTGTGCCAGTCCATTGAGCTCCTCTAAATCCAGCGATTCTTCAAGAATTAAGCTCATTAATGATGCTCTCAGGAACCTTCAAGAAATGGGTTACCTTGTTATTGAATATATGGTTGTTTCTTCCATTCCAAACATGTCAGGAAACCGCCATGATTAGAGATGAGAGATCATTTTTTCTGCTTGTACCTATATGAGTAACTCATCTTAGGAAACTAACCGGAGGCGTCCCTAAAAAAGAGAAAAAAAAACTAACCGAGGGCTAGAAGAAGGGGGTCTAGCGGGTGCCCGGTGGGTTAACAGGGATAGCCCATCAAATTTTGCCATGTTCCACGGATTCCCACTAAACACTTTTAAGTGGGATGGATCGATGAGTCCCATCGTAGCCCACTCCCACTTGCTACCTGCAGTGCCCACTAGCTAGCTTCGCTGTCACAGCCATGCATCGCTTGTAAGAGCAAGTATAATAGTACTCAGTCGGCAGGCTATAAGCAGTTCTATGTCATCAAAATCATAGCTGGAAAAGAGAGAAAGAAGGGAAAACAAGGTAGCGTGCGCTTGAGCTAGTGTCAGCTACATCGCAAGAAACAAGACATGCAGCCCGCATGCAGCCCTGTGAGCCAACCCTCTTCTCCTTTCCACCAATCAGCGTGCCTTCTTCCCTTCTTCCACATGCAAGCACTAATTACTAGTAGTAGCTAGTTTACAACCCATCTATTATACTAACAGGCTATTATAAAAGGCTTCAAATAACATGGCATTGGTATATAGCCAGCAGCAATCCTTCTTATTAACCATGCTCTAACGGGAGGAAGGCCAGAGATAAAAACTCATGGCTTGGAATGGGACCAAGACCAAAGATAAAAACATAAGGAAGATACACGGTTAGCTCGGGACAGAATGCCTAGCCAACAAGTTTAGCAAGTGCGCGAATGAAAAAAAAAACACTAACCGAAGATCTAAATTCGGACGCGAGACCCATAGCCAGCCCACACATTCAAGGCCTAAAAAGTCAAAGCACCCTTAAAAAAACTATTCACGTATCACCCGAGTAAGTCCACCACTCAGAAACTCAAAATGGACAAATCATTTTTGATAAAATGTTTTCAGGATTCCCTCCAATCCAAATTAATTGGCGCAGATTTAATACAATTTTAATTTGGATCGGAGGTTGTAGCCATGGATGTTACAAACTTGCATCAAACATTTTTCGTGGACCACCAACGACACATCATAGATAGATAGACAAGTACCCTCCAATCCATACAAAATTGCAGTAAAGTTATGTCAATTAATTTGAACCGGAGGGAGTAGCTATGGATGTTACAAACTTGCATCAAACACTTCCCGCGCACCACCAGCAGCACATCACAAATAGATGGATGGACAACGTCGTCGTAAAAGGCGAGCGGGCGCATCGGTGTTGGTTGCGAACCTCCGGAAATGCTAGTGGCGGGCGAAGAAGTACAGCGGCGGGAGCAAAGGTGGAGCGTGCAGATGCAAAGCAAGGGGGACAAGTGGCGGAGTGGAAGAAAATGAGATCGGGAGGGCGGATTTAGTGGGTCTGGGGTGTCGGAGTCCAACATGGCTGCTGTCTGGACTCTCGCAACTCCCCCCCCCCCCCGGTTGGGGATCGTAGTAATTTCAAAAAAAATTCTACGCACACGCAAGATCATGGTGATGCATAGCAACGAGAGGGGAGAGTGTGTGATCTACGTACCCTTGTAGACCGACAGCGGAAGCGTTAGCACAACGCGGTTGATGTAGTCGTACGTCTTCACGGCCCGGCCGATCAAGCACCGAAACTACGGCACCTCCGAGTTTTAGCACAGGTTCAGCTCGATGACGATCCCCGGACTCCGATCCAGCAAAGTGTCAGGGAAGAGTTCCGTCAACACGACGGCGTGGTGACGATCTTGATGTTCTACCGTCGCAGGGCTTCGCCTAAGCACCGCTACAATATTATCGAGGATTATGGTGGAAGGGGGCACCGCACACGGCTAAGAATATGATCACCTGGATCAACTTGTGTGTCTATGGGGTGCCCCCTGCCCCCGTATATAAAGGAGCAAGGGGGAGGCCGGCCGGCCCTTGTGGGCGCGCCAAGGAGGAGTAGGATTCCTACTCCTAGTTGGAGTAGGTTTCCACCTTTCCTAGTCCAACTAGGAGAAGGGGGGAAAGGGGGGAAGAGGGGAAGGAAGGGAGAGAGGGGTCGCGCCCCAAACCCCTTATCCAATTCGGACTGGGCTTGGGAGGGGCGGGCGCCACCTCCTGTTCCTTTCCACTAAGGCCCATTAAGGCCCATTGCTTCTTCCTCGTATTCCCGTAACTCCCCGGTACCTCCGAAAATACCCGAATCACTCGGAACCTTTCCGATGTCCAAATATAGTCGTTCAATATATCGATCTTTACGTCTCGACCATTTCGAGACTCCTCCTCATGTCCCCGATCTCATCCGGGACTCCGAACTCCTTCGGTACATCAAAACTCATAAACTCATAATATAACTGTCATCGAAACCTTAAGCGTGCGGACCCTACGGGTTCGAGAACAATGTAGACATGACCGAGACACGTCTCCGGCCAATAACCAATAGCGGAACCTGGATGCTCATATCGGCTCCCACATATTCTACGAAGATCTTTATCGGTCAGACCGCATAACAACATACGTTGTTCCCTTTGTCATCGGTATGTTACTTGCCCGAGATTCGATCGTCGGTATCTCAATACCTAGTTCAATCTCGTTACCGGCAAGTCTCTTTACTCGTTCATAATACATCATCTCGCAACTAACTCATTAGTTGCAATGCTTGCAAGGCTTATGTGATGTGCATTACCGAGAGGGCCCAGAGATACCTCTCCGACAATCGGAGTGACAAATCCTAATCTCGAAATACGCCAACCCAACATTTACCTTTGGAGACACCTGTAGAGCTCCTTTATAATCACCCAGTTACGTTGTGATGTTTGGTAGCACACAAAGTGTTCCTCCGGCAAACGGGAGTTGCATAATCTCATAGTCATAGGAACATGTATAAGTCATGAAGAAAGCAATAGCAACATACTAAACGATCGGGTGCTAAGCTAACGGAATGGGTCATGTCAATCACATCATTCTCCTAATGATGTGATCCCGTTAATCAAATAACAACTCTTTGTCTATGATTAGGAAACATAACTATCTTTGATTAACGAGCTAGTCAAGTAGAGGCATACTAGTGACACTCTGTTTGTCTATGTATTCACACATGTATTATGTTTCCGGTTAATACAATTCTAGCATGAATAATAAACATTTATCATGATATAAGGAAATAAATAATAACTTTATTATTGCCTCTAGGGCATATTTCCTTCAGTCTCCCACTTGCACTAGAGTCAATAATCTAGTTCACATCGCCATGTGATTTAACATCAATAGTTCACATCACCATGTGATTAACACCCATAGTTCACATCGTCATGTGACCAACACCAAAGGGTTTACTAGAGTCAGTAATCTAGTTCACATCGTATATGTGATTAACACCCAAAGAGTACTAAGGTGTGATCATGTTTTGCTTGTGAGATAATTTTAGTCAACGGGTCTGTCACATACAGATCCGTAAGTATTTTGCGAATTTCTATGTCTACAATGCTCTGCACGGAGCTACTCTAGCTAATTGCTCCCACTTTCAATATGTATCCAGATGAAGACTTAGAGTCATCCAGATCAGTGTCAAAACTTGCATCGACGTAACCTTTTACGACGAACCTTTTGTCACCTCCATAATCGAGAAACATATCCTTATTCCACTAAGGATAATTTTGACCGATGTCCAGTGATCTACTCTTAGATCACTATTGTACTCCCTTGCTTAACATAGTGTAGGGTATACAATAGATCTGGTACACAGCATGGCATACTTTATAGAACCTATGGCTGAGGCATAGGGAATGACTTTCATTCTCTTTCTATCTTCTGCCGTGGTCGGGCTTTGAGTCTTACTCAATTTCACACCTTGTAACACAGCCAAGAACTCTTTCTTTGACCGTTCCAATTTTGAACTACTTCAAAATATTGTCAAGGTATGTACTCATTGAAAAAAAACTTATCAAGCGTCTTGATCTATCTCTATAGATCTTGATGCTTAATATGTAAGCAGCTTCACCGAGGTCTTTCTTTGAAAAACTTCTTTCAAAACACTCCTTTATGCTTTGCAGAATAATTCTACATTATTTCCGATCAACAATATGTCATTCACATATACTTATCAGAAATGTTGTAGTGCTCCCACTCACTTTCTTGTAAATACAGGCTTCACCGCAAGTCTGTATAAAACTATATGCTTTGATCATCTCATCAAAGTGCATATTCCAACTCCGAGATGCTTGCACCAGTCCATAGATGGATCGCTGGAGCTTGCACATTTTGTTAGCACCTTTAGGATTGACAAAACCTTCTGGTTGTATCATATACAACTCTTCTTTAATAAATCCATTAAGGAATGCAGTTTTGTTTATCCATTTGCCGGATTTCATAAAATGCGGCAATTGCTAACATGATTCGGACAGACTTAAGCATAGATACGAGTGAGAAACTCTCATCGTAGTCAACACCTTGAACTTGTCGAAAACCTTTTTGCGACAATTCTAGCTTTGTAGATAGTAACACTACTATCAGCGTCCGTCTTCCTCTTGAAGATCCATTTAATCTCAATGGCTCGCCGATCATTGGGCAAGTCAATCAAAGTCCATACTTTGTTCTCATACATGGATCTCATCTCAGATTTCATGGCCTCAAGCCATTTCGCGGAATCTGGGCTCATCATCGCTTCCTCATAGTTCGTAGGCTCGTCATGGTCAAGTAACATGACCTCCAGAACAGGATTACCGTACCACTCTGGTGCGGATCTCACTCTGGTTTTACCTACGAGGTTCGGTAGTAACTTGATCTGAAGTTACATGATCATCATCATTAGCTTCCTCACTAATCGGTCTAGTAGTCACAGGAACAGATTTCTGTGATGAACTACTTTCCAATAAGGGAGCAGGTACAGTTACCTCATCAAGTTCTACTTTCCTCCCACTCACTTCTTTCGAGAGAAATTCCTTCTCTAGAAAGGATCCATTCAAAGCAACGAATATCTTGCCTTCGGATCTGTGATAGAAGGTGTACCCAACATTTTCTTTTGGGTATCCTATGAAGACGCACTTCTCCGATTTGGGTTTGAGCTTATCAGGTTGAAACTTTTTCACATAAGCATTGCAACCTCAAACTTTAAGAAACGACAGCTTAGGTTTCTTGCCAAACCATAGTTCATACGGTGTCGTTTCAACGGATTTAGATGGTGCCCTATTTAACGTGAATGCAGCTGTCTCTAATGCATAACCCCAAAACGATAGTGGTAGATCGGTAAGAGACATCATAGATCGCACCATATCTAATAAAGTACGGTTATGACGTTCGGACACACCATTACATTGTGGTGTTCCAGGTGGCGTGAGTAGTGAAACTATTTCACATTGTTTTTAACTGAAGGCCAAACTCGTAACTCAAATACTCTTCTCTACGATCAGATCGTAGAAACTTTATTTTCTTGTTACGATGATTTTTCACTTCACTCTGAAATTCTTTGAACTTTTCAAATGTTTCAGACTTATGTTTCATCAAGTAGATATACTCATATCTGCTCAAATCATCTGTGAAGATCAGAAAATAATGATACCTGTCGCGAGCCTCAATATTCATCGGACCACATACATCAGTATGTATGATTTCCAACAAATCTGTTGCTCGCTCCATTGTTCCGAAGAACAGAGTCTTAGTCATCTTGCCCATGAGGCATGGTTCGCAAGCATCAACTGATTCATAATCAAGTGATTCCAAAAGCCCATCAGCATGGAGTTTCTTCATGCGCTTTACACCAATATGACCTAAACGGCAGTGCCACAAATAAGTTGCACTATCATTATTAACTTTGCATCTTTTGGTTTCAATATTATGATTATGTGTATCACTACGATCGAGATCCAACGAACTATTTTCATTGGGTGTGTAACCATATAAGGTTTTATTCATGTAAACAGAACAACAATTTATTCTCTTACTTAAATGAATAACCGTATTACAATAAACATGATCAAATCATATTCATGCTCAACGCAAACACCAAATAACACTTATTTAGGTTCAACACTAATCCCGAAATTATAGGGAGTGTGCGATGATGATCATATCAATCTTGGAACCACTTCCAACACACATCGTCACTTCACCCTTAACTAGTCTCTGTTTATTCTGCAACTCCCGTTTCGAGTTACTAATCTTAGCAACTGAACTAGTATCAAATACTGAGGGGTTGCTATAAACACTAGTAAAGTACACATCAATAACATGTATATCAAATATACTTATGTTCACTTTGCCATCCTTCTTATCCGCCAATCACTTGGGGTAGTTCCGCTTCCAGTGACCAGTCCCTTTGCAGTAGAAGCACTTAGTCTCAGGCTTAGGACCAGACTTGGGCTTCTTCACTTGAGCAGCAACTTGCTTGCTGTTCTTCTTGAAGTTCCCCTTCTTCCCTCTGCCCTTTTCTTGAAACTAGTGGTCTTGTCTACCATCAACACTTGATGTTTTTCTCGATTTCTACCTTCGTCAATTTCAGCATTACGAAGAGCTTGGGAATCGTTTCCGTTATCCCTTGCATATTATAGTTCATCACGAAGTTCTACTAACTTGGTGATGGTGACTAGAGAATTCTGTCAATCACTATTTTATCTGGAAGATTAACTCCCACTTGATTCAAGCGATTGTAGTACCCAGACAATCTGAGCACATGCTCACTAGTTGAGCGATTCTCCTCCATCTTTTAGCTATAGAACTTGTTGGAGACTTCATATCTCTCAACTCGGGTATTTGCTTGAAATATTAACTTCAACTCCTGGAACATCTCATATGGTCCATGACGTTCAAAACGTCTTTGAAGTCCCGATTCTAAGCCGTTAAGCATGGTGCACTAAACTATCAAGTAGTCATCATATTGAGCTAGCCAAACGTTCATAACGTCTGCATCTGCTCCTGCAATAGGTCTGTCACCTAGCGGTGCATCAAGGACATAATTCTTCTGTGCAGCAATGAGGATAAACCTCAGATCACGGATCCAATCCGCATCATTGCTACTAACATCTTTCAACACAATTTTCTCTAGGAACATATCAAAATAAACACAGGGAAGCAACAACGCGAGCTATTGATCTACAACATGATTTGCAAAATACTACCAGGACTAAGTTCATGATAAATTTAAGTTCAATTAATCATATTACTTAAGAACTCCCACTTAGATAGACATCCCTCTAATCCTCTAAGTGATCACGTGATCCAAATCAACTAAACCATGTCCGATCATCACGTGAGATGGAGTAGTTTCATGGTGAACATCACTATGTTGATCATATCTACTATATGATTCACGCTCGACCTTTCGGTCTCCGTGTTCCGAGGCCATATCTGTATATGCTTGGCTCGTCAAGTATAACCTGAGTATTCCGCGTGTGCAACTGTTTTGCACCCGTTGTATTTGAACGTAGAGCCTATCACACCCGATCATCACGTGGTGTCTCAGCACGAAGAACTTTCGCAACGGTGCATACTCAGGGAGAACACTTCTTGATAATTAGTGAGAGATCATCTTAAAATGCTACCGTCAAACTAAGCAAAATAAGATGTATAAAAGATAAACATCATATGCAATCAAAATATGTGACATGATATGGCCATCATCATCTTGCGCCTTTGATCTCCATCTCCAAAGTACTGTCATGATCTCTATCATCACCGGCATGACACCATGATCTCCATCATCTTGATCTATATCAATGTGTCGTCACATGGTTGTCTCACCAACAATTGCTCTTGCAACTATTGCTATCGCATAGCGATAAAGTAAAGCAATTATTTGGCGCTTGCATCTTATGCAATAGAGAGATAACCATAAGGCTTTTGCCAGTTGCCGATAACTTCAACAAAACATGATCATCTCATACAACAACTTATATCTCATCACGTCTTGACCATATCACATCACAACATGCCCTGCAAAAACAAGTTAGACGTCCTCTACTTTGTTGTTGCAAGTTTTACGTGGCTGCTGCGGGCTTAAGCAAGAACCAATCTTACCTACGCATGAAAACCACAACGATAGTTTGTCAAGTTGGTGCTGTTTTAACCTTCGCAAGGACCGGGTGTAGCCACACTCGGTTCAACTAAATTTGGAGAAACTGACACCCGCCAGCCACCTGTGTGCAAAGCACGTCGGTAGAACCAGTCTCGCGTAAGCGTACGCGTAATGTCGGTCCGGGCCGCTTCATCCAACAATACCGCCGAACCAAAGTATGACATGCTGGTAAGCAGTATGACTTATATCGCCCACAACTCACTTGTGTTCTACTCGTGCATATAACATCAACACATAAAACCTAGGCTCGGATGCCACTGTTGGGGAACGTAGTAATTTCAAAAAATTCCTACGCACACGCAAGATCATGGTGATGCATAGCAACGAGAGGGGAGAGTGTGATCTACGTACCCTTGTAGACCGACAGCGGAAGCGTTAGCACAACGCGGTTGATGTAGTCGTACGTCTTCACGGCCCGACCGATCAAGCACCGAAACTACGGCACCTCCGAGTTTTAGCACACGTTCAGCTCGATGACGATCCCCGGACTCCGATCCAGCAAAGTGTCGGGGAAGAGTTCCGTCAGCACGACGGCGTGGTGACGATCTTGATGTTCTACCGTCGCAGGGCTTCGCCTAAGCACCGCTACAATATTATCGAGGATTATGGTGGAAGGGGGCACCGCACACGGCTAAGAATATGATCACGTGGATCAACTTGTGTGTCTATGGGGTGCCCCCTGCCCCCGTATATAAAGGAGCAAGGGGGAGGCCGGCCGGCCCTTGTGGGGCGCGCCAAGGAGGAGTAGGATTCCTACTCCTAGTTGGAGTAGGTTTCCACATTTCCTAGTCCAACTAGGAGAAGGGGGAAAGGGGGGAAGAGGGGAAAGAAGGGAGAGAGGGGCCGCGCCCCAAACCCCTTGTCCAATTCGGACTGGGCTTGGGAGGGGCGCGCGCCACCTCCTGGTCCTTTCCACTAAGGCCCATTAAGGCCCATTGCTTCTTCCTCGTATTCCCGTAACTCCCCGGTACCTCCGAAAATACCCGAATCACTCGGAACCTTTCCGATGTCCGAATATAGTCGTCCAATATATCGATCTTTACGTCTCGACCATTTCGAGACTCCTCGTCATGTCCCCGATCTCATCCGGGACTCCGAACTCCTTCGGTACATCAAAACTCATAAACTCATAATATAACTGTCATCGAAACCTTAAGCGTGCGGACCCTACGGGTTCGAGAACAATGTAGACATGACCGAGACACGTCTCCGGTCAATAACCAATAGCGGAACCTGGATGCTCATATTGGCTCCCACATATTCTACGAAGATCTTTATCGGTCAGACCGCATAACAACATACGTTGTTCCCTTTGTCATCGGTATGTTACTTGCCCGAGATTCGATCGTCGGTATCTCAATACCTAGTTCAATCTCGTTACCGGCAAGTCTCTTTACTCGTTTCGTAATACATCATCTCGCAACTAACTCATTAGTTGCAATGCTTGCAAGGCTTATGTGATGTGCATTACCGAGAGGGCCCAGAGATACCTCTCCGACAATCGGAGTGACAAATCCTAATCTCGAAATACGCCAACCCAACATGTACCTTTGGAGACACCTGTAGAGCTCCTTTATAATCACCCAGTTACGTTGTGACGTTTGGTAGCACACAAAGTGTTCCTCCGGCAAACGGGAGTTGCATAATCTCATAGTCATAGGAACATGTATAAGTCATGAAGAAAGCAATAGCAACATACTAAACGATCGGGTGCTAAGCTAACGGAATGGGTCAAGTCAATCACATCATTCTCCTAATGATGTGATCCCGTTAATCAAATAACAACTCTTTGTCTATGGTTAGAAAACATAACTATCTTTGATTAACGAGCTAGTCAAGTAGAGGCATACTAGTGACACTCTGTTTGTCTATGTATTCACACATGTATTATATTTCCGGTTAATACAATTCTAGCATGAATAATAAACATTTATCATGAAATAAGAAAATAAATAATAACTTTATTATTGCCTCTAGGGCATATTTCCTTCACCCCCCACTTTGCCTCCACTTTGTGAGAGAAAGTGCGTCCGGACTGCTGAGCAGACCGATACAGGACCGTGTTGGATGGCTTTCGTGGTCTGGATCGCGCGGTTCAGATGTATACAGACGGTTTAAGAATCAGCGTTGGAGATACCTTACAAACTTGCATCAAACATTTTTCGCGCACCACCAGTGGAACGTCACAAATAGATAGATAAACAAGTATTCCTTTCAATCCATACAAAATTGTACTAAACTTGTGTTAATTAATTGGAGACAAGTATTCCTTTCAATCCATACAAAATTGTACTAAAGTTGTGTTAATTAATTGGATCGGTTGGAATAGCTATGGATGTTAAAACTTGCATCAAACATTTTCCGCGCGCCACCAGCAGCACGTCACAAAAATAGATAGATTAGACAGATTAGATACTCCGCAAAAAAAAGGATAGGTAGTTCCAGGAGATGGCAACCAAAGAAATAGGCATATAATACTTCAGATGTCCAGTCCCTGTCAGGTTGGGTTTCTTGGGAGCCAGCACGAAGAACATGGGCGTGAAGATCTCTTCCCTGCAAAACCAAAATCACGCGCACGCACTCGCATTATGCTTCCTTCTAATATGTCAGTGCGTTCGCACTTATCTGGTTTTCTGAACTCGTTCTGTAATAAACATGAACGTGCACCTAATTAGCTGTCGCGCTCGACGAGGCCCACGCCGGCGGTCTCCATGAGGCCGGAGACCCTGACGCTCCCCTCCGGCGCAAGGCCGAGGCGCTCCATGGCCTTCACCTGTTCACCATGCCGCGGGTGACGAGGCGCCCGACGCAGCTGAGCCGGAAGCCGTTGGCGGTCGTCCACGACGCGCCGGCGTCCGGGTCCAGGGGCTGGTACCACCGCACCGCAGAGTCCTCCGCCACGTCCTTGACGCAGATCACCTTCAAACAACGCAAAGCAAATACGTAGCATTCAGGTCTGAACGGAACAGTTTCTGAAGTTGGCTACTTCAGAAACCTGAACGGAACGGATTTGTGACTGACAGATACTCATACCTCGAAGCCAGCGTCCTTGACGGCCTGGAGGCACTGGGCGGTGGTGCTCGATGTCGGCCTTGGCGGCCGCGTACGTGCCGGCGGTTTCCCGGGTCGAACCGCTCCGTCATGCACCACTCATAGAATGCCATCGGTTGCCCGGGTCGGAGCACACGGTTGATCTCCCTGTAGCACCCAACCTGTGCATGGTAGATTTGTCAGATTGTTTAGGTGGGAGAAGGTTAAGGAGAGAGATCTGCGCCGTGTGTGTACCTCGTCAGGGGCGTGGCACGTCGCCTCGATCGCGTAGGCCGCGTCGAATGTGTCGTCGGGGAACGGCATGCCCATGAAGTCCCCCTGGGCACGATTATTTAACCAAAGAAACGAGTTACAAACATTTCTCTTGCTGTACTTCGTCAGTTAATTCGCTGGCAAACACATCTGTGTCACTGTTTGTACCTTGACAAAGTTGCATCGTTTGCTCAGGCCAGCTAAACGGATGAGCTCCTGCATACAGATTTTTTTTACTTTTTGTATCAGAATCCCCTGAGTATATGCATGCAAGTTGGCGCTTCATTTCAACAGGGTAAATTAAATGCGTGTAGGAGAGAGACCTGGCCCCTGGTTGATCTGGTAGTCGTTGTTGTTCAACCCGGTCACCGAAGCGGAGCTACGCGCACGCACAAAACGGAAATTCACGCACAATGTTTTGGCAGAACCGTGCACGAACGACGTTTTAGATCGTCGGTCGATACGTACCTGAATCTGGCGATCTCTCTGAGAGGCCCTCCGATGCCGCATCCCACGTCCAACACCTTCATCCCCTCGTTGAGGCCAAGCTGCAAGGCAATGTAGTGCTCGTACCGCTTGATGTTCTCACGCAATGTCTCACTACTCCCTTCGTCCGGAAATACTTGTCATCAAAATGGATCTTACATTCTTTTTATTCATTTCCTAACAAGTATTTCCTGACGAAAGGAGTAGTAGTATAAGATCAGCGACAGAAACGAGAAAGTCTGCAAAGATTGACACATTGGTCACCAGCATCAGCATGGCTGGCTGATTCCTCTACCAAACATTCTCTTCCTCTATCGGATGGTTAGTCTCATGCAACTTTTTTTTTAGGACTGTCTCATGCAACTAATTAATACTCCCTCCATTCCACAATGTAGTGCTTTCTCTATCCCTGTGCTTCAACTTTGACCGTAAATTTAACTACCAAGACCGATTGCGGCGGGAGCAAAAGTTATATCAGTGAATTCGTATTCAAAAGAAGTTTTTAATTATGTAACTTTTTCTTCCGCCGCAGTCGGTCTTGTTTGTTAAATTTATGGTCAAAATTCGACCTCGGGAAGCGCGGGCGCACTATATTTTGGAATGAAGGGAGTATGAGCAATGCGCGCTTTTGTTCTTGTCACCCCGGTCATAGTTGGTCCCCTTTGTTCATTCGGCCCGTTATTTCTGAAGTGGTCCGCTCATGAAAATGGGTCCAAGTGAGCCCAAGCCGACGAGCCTCTATACCAGAGCATACCCCCCTAAAAAAACAGTAGCACACGAATGCGCACAAACTGTCAGAAGAAGCCGATCGGAAGATCTCACATCCACCTGCGGCAGGTGCACATCTGCAGGCCATGCTACTCAGGGGTTAGGACCTCGACAAGATCGCAAAAACGCACATAAATAGCTCTGCTTGGTGCTTGCCACCTGCGCGAATGAAAACAAGACTACAGGATCATTGGATAAATCCGAGGATTTGAAATCTGTGGAGCAACAAACAAAGTGAAAACAAATGGATCATTAGTACACAATCATAATGTTGATGATTTCTTCTAACAAAAATCCTATTGTGAGGTAAAATATGTCATTTTTCAGTTACTGGTGATGCAGGAAATTTATGCATCACAATAATACTACTTTCCTTCCATAAATGATTAATTGTAAGTTGAAAATGTCCAGAAACATCAAATATAAAACCACCACTCACATCATATATACCTCATGCATTCTTTAGCAGCTTCAAGAGAGTACCAAATAGCCTCATAGGTTGACGATTACTTGTTGGTTGCTGAATTCTTTCCAGCAAAAGATTACGATTGGGATTACGACAAGATGATCCATTGCCCATGAATGCAGCACTACCAAAGGGCCTGCTTGGTTGATAACTGCTTGCTGGTTGCTGTGTTCTTCTCCTTGAAGTACGGAGCGCTTCATCAAACTCAGTTGCTGGTACATAGGATGGATACAACCTCATGAGACATCAGGCTCCTAGTACCGATCGCCAATGTGGGAAGAACATTCTCCTCGTGTATTCTGGATCCCATCCTCTAGCTATCTTTTTCCTCGCAACCTGTCCCATAATTCAATAGGATTCAATAGGAGTAATGTGGTGCGAATGTAAAAATGTGATATGCTGATCACAGTTAGATTAGTTGCATTAAATCTGGTATTACTTATGCGGCTCACAACAATGCGTTTTAGTACTTGTTGAACGCAATCCTTATAAGTAGGCATGTCAGAAATAAAGCAAATCAAAACATGCTTTTGCTACTGGCTCTAGAGATTATATCACTTCAGAATTTTCCTCATCAGAAACTTTCTTCCAAGCACCAAAAAAGTGAAAAATGATTACGTAAAATATAAATGTTTTCAAAAAGAACATACTTCTAGCATCCTTCTTTTTATTATCAAGGATGATACACTGCTGTAAAAGGAGGCCATTGCCCCATTTCACGATAGCACATGAAGAAAAAGCAGGCCAATAAACTGAGGCATTTAGATTAGGTACAGGGGTAAAACCACAATCAAGACAGAGAGCAAAAACTAGGGATTTGAACGACTTTCGATATGGCTGTTGAATGTTGTCCCTTGTATGTTGCGGTACTATGGATACTGTTCTGTGAACAGCGGCCCACATACCAAGTCACTTCACAAAACTAATAACAAAAGGTAAAGATAGAAATGATCCAGTAACATTTAAACATGTTTACCTTTTCCCCTGCAGCATGAGCAGTCTCTGTAATTGCCTTGGTTGCCTCTGCGCGGACCAGTTTCCACAAAACAAAATGAGGGCTCATTGTGAAAACAGGAAGGAACTAATTAAATAAGTAACACAAACCTTTATCATGCAACCCTTTGTCAGATGTTTTGCAATCATAGGGGCGGCTTCAAGAACAAGAGCAGGAATAATTACACAATCAAGACAAGAAAAATGCAAAATTATAAATTTTGAAGCAATGCAAAAAAGAGCAGTACAGGTTTCTAACATCAATGCCTTCTCCAGTGGGGAAAAAGGAAAAATCCTTAAGAATAGATGAAACATGCTCAAGGACCTCCACATGGGGCACCTGCATGATATTTATGACACTGTATGAGATATAGAAAAAAGAATAGATGAATTCAATATATAGATAAGATAGATTCATACAATATATCAGGCAGCAGAATCATTCATCATAAGACCAATGAATTCCAAGAGATGGTGAGAAGAGTGATTTGAAAGAAAGTTGTAACAGTTTGCAAACATAGTTACAGGCTTACAAACACATTGAATGGAAGTGTATTAGGTTTTGTTCATGAGTATGAATCATGAAACACAATGCACTCATGTATTTTAAACTCGATCAGAATTTCCATACAGATTTGTTATAAGGATTTACCAAAAAAATGTTATTGGGGTGGTTCTCCCTGCTTCGTCAGCGCGGCGGCCCGCTCGGTGGCCTCGCCTGGCTCATCGGCCTTCCTTGGCTCTCGTTTCTGGGTGTTGGGCGACGCGGATGACTCGGCCTCTGATTCGGAGGAGTGTGGCTCGTTCGTGGTGGCGGCGTTGCTGCCGGCCGTCCCTGCGTCGGACCGTGCCCGGAAATTTGCTTCGGGGGGGGGGGGGGGGGGGGGTGGGGCCGGCCGGTGTCGGTGCCTTCTGGCTTGTCGGGGTGGCTGTGTGTCGGTCGGCGTCGGCGCAAGGCGGGTCGGGGTCCGGCTCCTTCCCCTGTTCGTGGTCTCCTTGGCCCTTCTCCCCCCTCCATTGCGGTGGATCCGGGCATTGTGGGGTCTCCAGATGCTGGTGTCGCTCGTCCTTCTCCTCTCCGACTAGGGTTGTTGCCGTTGGCGGCGGCCGTGCCGGCGTGTGCAGGGGCGGCTGTTGGCAAAACCCTAGATCGGGAGTGTCATGTGGTGAAGGTGGGTCCCTGTGGGCAATTGGGCCTGGTGACTCCTGGATTGGTTCGAGATGGGCCGCCTGGGCCTCCGGTCTTGTCCTCTTTCGATGCTTTCCCCCCTCCCGTCTGTGGGCCCGGGGCAGTTGGTTGTGGCCACTGCTTCGCGTGTCTCCTCTCCCATGGCCTACTGTCCCGCTCCGGCCCAGTCTGGCCTGGCTGGCCTTGGCTATTTATGGGTGCGTCGCGGTTCCATCCCCCTCCTAGGGTTTCTGGCTTCTGCCACTGATATTCGCATAGCGCGTCGTCCTATCCGCCTTTTTCCAGATCCATATCCTCTCCCCCTCCTCTCCTCCTCTCCTTCGCGAAAGTGCTCGCCATGGACAAGTCCGGAGGTTCTTCCTCTAAGGCCCTTTCGGGTAGCAAGCGTGCCCATGAAGATTCACTGGGCAATGGTGTCGATCTGGCGTATGAAACGGAGCTGCAGTCGAAGCTGGAGGCTGAGCGGGTGGCGCACGAGGTGTCGCGCGAGCGGGAGGCCTGGGCGGCTGGGCCGGAGCGGCCCCAGCGCGACGAGCAGGAGCGCTCGGCTGCTAGATCTGGGTCGGCGCTCCCTGGTTCTGGTGGTGTGGCGGGGTCGGGGGCGGATCCGTGGGAGGTTGTCGCTGCTTCGGTGGGTGGTGGCTCTTCCTTATCGGCGCCACGTCTTGCGCCGGTCAGGGGTCCGGTGCCCCCGCCTCGGCCGCCTCCTCGCTCGTTCGCGGCTGGTGATGCCTCCCACTCGGGCCCGCGTTTCGGTCCTAGTTCTTCTTCCTCGCTGGTCAGAGATCGTCGTGCTCCTTCTTCTGCTCCGGGCGCCTCTTATGCTGGCCTAGGTGATGGCATCCTGCCCCCGCCGCCCCACGCCAGCAACCTGTTGATGCTGGCCCCTCTCCGACTCTGACCTGCTTCACCTGCCATCGTCCGAACCACTTCCAGTCCAGGTGCACCAATCCACCCTTCTGTCTCATCTGTCGCTCGGATGGACACCTGATACGTCTCCAACGTATCTATAATTTTTGATTGCTCCATGCTATATTATCTACTGTTTTGGAATATATTGGGCTTTATTTTCCACTTTTATATTATTTTTGGGACTAACCTATTAACCGGAGGCCCAACCCAGAATTGTTGTTTTTTGCCTATTTCAGTGTTTCAAAGAAACAGAATATCAAACGGAGTCCAAACAGAAAAATCCTTTTTGGAACGTGATTTTCTTCTCGGATAAGACCCAGGAGACATGGACCCTACTCCAAGAAGTACCGGAGGCGGTCACGAGGGTGCCCCCCCCTCCTACAGGGCGCGCCCCCTGCCTCATGGGCCCCTCGGTGCTCCACCGACGTACTCCTTTCTCCTATATATACCCACGTACCCCCAAACGATCAGAATAGGAGCCAAAAACCTAATTCCACCGCCGCAACTTTCTGTATCCACGAGATCCCATCTTGGGGCCTGTTCCGGAGCTCCGCCGGAGAGGCCGTCATCACGGAGGGCTTCTACATCATCATAGCCCCTCTGATGAAGTGTGAGTAGTTTACCTCAGACCTTCGGATCCATAGTTATTAGCTAGATGGCTTCTTCTCTCTTTTTGGATCTCAATACAATGTTCTCCCCCTCTCTTGTGGAGATCTATTCGATGTAATCTTCTTCTTTTGCGGTGTGTTTGTTGAGACCGATGAATTGTGGGTTTATGATCAAGTCTATCTATGAACAATATTTGAATCTTCTATGAATTCTTTTATGTATGATTGGTTATCTTTGCAAGTCTCTTCGAATTATCCGTTTGGTTTGGCCAACTAGATTGGTAGTTCTTGCCATGGGAGAAGTGCTTAGCTTTGGGTTCGATCTTGCGGTGTTCTTTCCCAATGACAGAAGGGGCAGCAAGACACGTATTGTATCGTTGCCATTGAGGATAACAAGATGGGGTTTATTTCATATTGCATGAATTTATCTCTCTACATCATGTCATCTTGCTTAAAGCGTTACTCTGTTTTTAACTTAATACTCTAGATGCATGCTGGATAGCGGTCGATGAGTGGAATAATAGTAGTAGATGTAGAATCGTTTCGATCTACTTGTCACGGACGTGATGCCTATATACGTGATCATGCCTAGATATTCTCATAACTATGCTCAATTCTGTTAATTGCTCAACAGTAATTTGTTCATCCACCGTAGAAAACTTATGCTCTTGAGAGAAGCCACTAGTGAAACCTATGGCCCCCGGGTCTATTCTCATCATATCAATCTCCATCACTTTAATCTTGCTTTGTTTTTACTTTGCCTTTTACTTTTCACTTTGCATCTTTATATCAAAAATACCAAAAATATTATCTATCGGATCTCACTTCCGTAAGTGGCCGTGAAGGGATTGACAACCCCTAATCGTGTTGGTTGTGTTGAGCTCTTTGTGTTGTGTAGGTACGAGGGACTTGCGCGTGGCCTCCTACTGGATTGATACCTTGGTTCTCAAAAACTGAGGGAAATACTTACGCTACTCTGCTGGCTCATCCTTTCCTCTTCGGGGAAAACCAACGCAAGCTCAAGAGGTAGCAAGAAGAATTACTGGCGCCGTTGCCGGGGAGTCTACGCAAAAAGTCAACATACCAAGTACCCATCACAATCCCTATCTCCCGCATTACATTAGTTGCCATTTGCCTCTCGTTTTCCTCTCCCCCACTTAACCCTTGCCATTTTATTCACCCTCTCTTTCTCCTTCCCCTTCTCCTTCTCCGTTTGCCTTTTTCTCGCTTGCCTTTTGTTTGCTCGTGTGTTGGATTGCTTGTTTGTCGCGATGGCTCTACCAAATTTTGGTGATCTTCACTTTAAAAGGTTAGAGGAGATCGGAAACAACGTTAGGAAGTTTATGGTTTTGCAATTTGAGCATAATAATTTCTTTAGAAACGAGCTTAAGGAACGAAAAGGTTTTATGAGTTATATGAATAAAGAGCTCGATGATATGTCTAAAGAATTTGATGGTATCAGATCCCAAATTGCTCGTCTTGAAAAGATGACTGCTGAAATTTCGGACATGCAAGCTACCTTAGTCAATAAGATGGCCGCAAAACCCAATACCTATGAAAATCAAGATGAAGATATAAAAGTTATTGATGTGTCCCCTATCAAATCTTTGTTTTGCAATATGAATCTTGATGAAACTGAATATGATCTATCTTTACCTAGAAGACGTTCCAAAAATTTAGAGTATTTAGATCTTTATGATGAAATTGATGAAAGTGAGATTGAAAGAAATAAAAATTTAGATGTTGCTAAACCCACTATATTGGATTTCAAGGAATTTAGTTATGAAAGTTGCTCTTTGATTGATTGTATTTCCTTGTTGCAATCCATGCTAAATTCTCCGCATGCTTATAGTCAAAAGAAAGCCTTCACCGAACATATTGTTGATGCCTTGATGCAATCTTATGAAGAAAAACTTGAGTTGAAAGTCTCTATCCCTAGAAAACTCTATGATGAGTGGGAACCAACTATCAAAATTAAAATTAAAGATCATGAGTTTTATGCTTTGTGTGATTTGGGTGCTAGTGTCTCCACTATCCCCAAAACTTTGTGTGATTTGCTAGATTTCCGCGATCTTGATGATTGCTCTTTAAACTTACATCTCGCGGATTCTACTATTAAGAAACCTATGGGAAGGATTAACGATGTTCTTATTGTTGCAAATAGGAATTATGTGCCCGTAGATTTCATTGTTCTTGATATAGATTGCAATCCTTCTTGCCCTATTATTCTTGGTAGACCTTTCCTTAGAACGGTTGGTGCGATTATTGATATGAAGGAAGGGAATATTAGATTCCAATTTCCATTAAAAAAGGGAATGGAACACTTTCCAAGAAAGAAAATAAAATTGCCATATGAAACCATCATGAGAGCCACTTATGGATTGCCTTCCAAAGATGGCAATACCTAGATCTATCCTCGCTTGTATGCCTAGCTAGGGGCGTTAAACGATAGCGCTTATTGGGAGGCAACCCAATTTTTTGTGTGTTTTTCTTCTGTTAGGGAATAAATAACCCATCTACCCTCTGTTTGGATGTGCTTTTGTGTTTTAATTAGTGTTTGTGCCAAGCTAGACCTATTGGATCTTCTTGGATGATAGTTATTTGATCTTGCTATAATTTCTAGAAACTTTGTGTCCAGTGCCCGAATTACTAAAAATCATCAGAACGTGATAAAATACTGATTCCAATTGCTTCTGATCAATAAACAAATTATCTAGGTCGTCTAATTTTGGTAGATTTTGTGGAGTTCCATAAGTTTGCTTTAGTTACAGATTACTACAGACTGTTCTGTTTTTGACAGATTCTGTTTTTCGTGTGTTGTTTGCTTATTTTGATGAATCTATGGTTAGTAAAATAGTTTATAATCCATAGAGAAGCTGGAATACAGTAGGTTTAACACCAAAATAAATAAATAATGAGTTCATTACAGTACCTTGAAGTGGTTTTATGTTTTCTTTCTCTAACAGAGCTCACGAGATTTCTATTGAGTTTTGTGTTGTGAAGTTTTCAAGTTTTGGGTGAGTTCTTTTGATGGATTATGGAACAAGGAGTGGCAAGAGCCTAAGCTTTGGGATGCCCATGGCACCCCCAATATAATCCAAGGACACCAAAAAGTCAAAGCTTGGGGATGCCCCGGAAGGCATCCCCTCTTTCGTCCACTTCCATCGGTAATTTACTTGGAGCTATATTTTTATTCACCAACATGATATGTGTTTTGCTTGGAGCGTCTTGTGTTATTTGTGTCTTTGTTTGTTAGTGTGCCATAATCATCCTTGTTGTACACGCCTTTTTAGAGAGTCATCTATGAACTAAAATTTGATAGAATACTCTATGTGCTTCACTTATATCTTTTGAGCTATGTAGTTTTGCTCTATGTGCTTTACTTATATCTTTTGAGCGTTGAAATTTTTCTCTATGTGCTTCACTTAGATCTTTTAGAGCACGGTGGTGTTTTGTTTTAAAGAAACTATGATCTCTCATGCTTCACTTAAATTGTTTTGAGAGTCGTAATAGCATGGTAATTTGCTTAATAATAACTTGCTTGGTATTCAAGATTTGTGAAACTTTCTTTTGAGTGCGTTGAATACTAAGAAAAGTTGGATGATTGATAATTGTTTTGAGATATGGAGGTAGTAATATCAAAGTCATGCTAGTAGAGTAATTGTGCATTTGAGAAGTGCTTGAGTTAAAGTTTGCAAGTCTCGTAGCATGCACGTATGGTTAACATTATGCAACAAATTTGAAACATGAGGTGTTATTTGATTGTCCTCCTTATGAGTGGCGGTCGGGGACGAGCGATGGTCTTTTCCTACCATTCTATCCCCCTAGGAGCATGCGCGTAATATTTTGGTTTTTGATGTCTTGTAGATTTTTCCAATAAGTTTATGAGTTCTTTATGACTAATGCTGAGTCCATGGATTATACGCACTCTCACCCTTCCATCATTGCTAGCCTCTACGGTACCGTGCATTGCCCTTTCTCACATTGAGAGTTGGTGCAACTTTGCCGGTGCATCCAAACCCCGTGATATGATACCCTCTTTCACACATAAACCTCCTTATATCTTCCTCAAAACAGCCACCATACCTACATATTATGACATTTCCATAGCCATTCCAAGATATATTGCCATGCAACTTTCCACCATCCAGTTTATCATGACACATTCATCATTGTCATATTTCTTAGCATGATCATGTAGTTGACATAGTATTTGTGGCAAAGCCACCGTTCATAATTTTTACTTGTCACTCTTGATTCATTGCATATCCCGGTACACCGCCGGAGGCATTCATATAGAGTCATACTTTGTTCTAGTATCGAGTTGTAATCATTGAGTTGTAAATAAATAGAAGTGTGATGATCATCATTCAATAGAGCATTGTCCCAAAAAAAGAGAAAGGCCAAAGAAAAAAAGAAGGCCCAAAAAAACAAAAAGGGGCAATGTTACTATCCTTTTTTCTACACTTGTGCTTCAAAGTAGCACCATGATTAGCGAGTCTCATATATTGTGCTTCAAAGTAGCACCATGTTCTTCATATAGAGAGTCTCTTGAGTTATCACTTTCATATACTAGTGGGAATTTTTCATTATAGAACTTGGCTTGTATATTCCAACAATGGGCCTTCTCAAGTGCCCTAGGTCTTCATGAGCAAGCAAGTTGGATGCACACCCACTTAGTTTCTTTTGCTGAGCTTTCATACATTTATAGCTCTAGTGCATCTGTTGCATGGCAATCCCTACTCCTCGCATTAACATCAATCGATGGGCATCTCCCTAGCCCATTGATTAGCCTCGTTGATGTGAGACTTTCTCCTTTTTTGTCTTCTCCACACAACCCCCATCATTATATTCTATTCCACCCATAGTGCTATATCCATGGCTCACGCTCATGTATTGCGTGAAAGTTTATGAGTTTGAAATTATTAAGGTATGAAACAATTGCTTGGCTTGTCATCGGGGTTGTGCATGATGAGAGCATTCTTGTGTGACGAAAATGGAGCATGACTAAACTATATGATTTTGTAGGGATGAACTTTCTTTGGCCATGTTACTTTGAGAGAACATAATTGCTTTGTTAGTTTGCTTGAAGTGTTATTATTCTTTATGTCAATATGAACTTTTGTCTTGAATCTTTCTAATCTGAATATTCATACCACAATTAAGAAATTTTGCATTGAAATTATGCCAAGTAGCACTCCGCATCAAAAATTCTCTTTTTATCATTTACTACTCGAGGACGAGCAGGAATTAAGCTTGGGGATGCCTGATACGTCTCCAACGTATCTATAATTTTTGATTGCTCCATGCTATATTATCTACTGTTTTGGACTATATTGGGCTTTATTTTCCACTTTTATATTATTTTTGGGACTAACCTATTAACCGGAGGCCCAACCCGGAATTGTTGTTTTTTTGCCTATTTCAGTGTTTCAAAGAAACAGAATATCAAACGGAGTCCAAACAGAAAAATCCTTTTTGGAACGTGATTTTCTTCTCGGATAAGACCCAGGAGACATGGACCCTACTCCAAGAAGTACCGGAGGCGGTCACGAGGGTGGGCCCCCCTGCCTCATGGGCCCTTCGGTGTTCCACCGACGTACTCCTTCCTCCTATATATACCCACGTACCCCCAAACGATCAGAATAGGAGCCAAAAACCTAATTCCACCGCCGCAACTTTCTGTATCCACGAGATCCCATCTTGGGGCCTGTTCCGGAGCTCCGCCGGAGAGGGCCGTCATCATGGAGGGCTTCTACATCATCATAGTCCCTCTGATGAAGTGTGAGTAGTTTACCTCAGACCTTCGGGTCCATAGTTATTAGCTAGATGGCTTCTTCTCTCTTTTTGGATCTCAATACAATGTTCTCCCCCTCTCTTGTGGAGATCTATTCGATGTAATCTTCTTCTTTTGCGGTGTGTTTGTTGAGACCAATGAATTGTGGGTTTATGATCAAGTCTATCTATGAACAATATTTGAATCTTCTCTGAATTCTTTTATGTATGATTGGTTATCTTTGCAAGTCTCTTCGAATTATCCGTTTGGTTTGGCCAACTAGATTGGTAGTTCTTGCCATGGAAGAAGTGCTTAGCTTTGGGTTTGATCTTGCGATGTTCTTTCCCAGTGACAGAAGGGGCAGCAAGACACGTATTGTATCGTTTCCATCGAGGATAACAAGATGGGGTTTATTTCATATTGCATGAATTTATCTCTCTACATCATGTCATCTTGCTTAAAGCGTTACTCTGTTTCTAACTTAATACTCTAGATGCATGCTGGATAGCGGTCGATGAGTGGAGTAATAGTAGTAGATGCAGAATCGTTTCGATCTACTTGTCACGGACGTGATGCCTATATACGTGATCATGCCTAGATATTCTCATAACTATGCTCAATTCTGTCAATTGCTCAACAGTAATTTGTTCACCTACCGTAGAAAACTTATGCTCTTGAGAGAAGCCACTAGTGAAACCTATGGCCCCCGGGTCTATTCTCATCATAGCAATCTCCATCACTTTAATCTTGCTTTGTTTTTACTTTGCCTTTTACTTTTCACTTTGCATCTTTTTATCAAAAATACCAAAATATTATCTATCGGATCTCACTTCCGTAAGTGACCGTGAAGGGATTGACAACCCCTAATCGCGTTGGTTGCGTTGAGCTCTTTGTGTTGTGTAGGTACGAGGGACTTGCGCGTGGCCTCCTACTGGATTGATACCTTGGTTCTCAAAACTGAGGGAAATACTTACGCTACTCTGCTGCATCATCCTTTCCTCTTTGGGGAAAACCAACGCAAGCTCAAGAGGTAGCAACACCTTACGGTGGATTGCCGCAATCGCTCCAAGAGTCCTACCTTCATACAGTTTGGGACGATGGGTTTGCCAGGCTGCTCTTTCTTCGCTTTGGATGCTGATGTTCTTGTGGTGATGGCCGCGCCGTCTCTCTCTAACGCGGCCATCATAACTGTTTTTGGTCAAAAGATTTCCCCGCAGACTCTCCTGGATGGTCTGAAGATTTGGGACGATGGGGGTTGGGACTGGCAGGTGCGCCAGCTTTTAGAATATGAGTTCGCAGTGGTCTTTCCCTCCAAGGACTGTCTAAGGATGATCTCCTCGTGCACTAGCTTTACTCTTCCTCTAAACCAACTGGTGGTGTCAGTCAAAGCGGCTACTTGGGGTGCGAAGGCGGTTGGCCCTCTCACCAAGACTTGGGTGTTAGTGGATGACGTGCCAGTTGGTTCACGCTCTGTGGAGTTCACGATGGCATTTGGTAATCTCATTGGCAAGCCTGTGGAAGTTGATGTGGAGTCTTTGGGCAAGGTTGGTCCGGTTCGTCTCAATGTGTGGTGTATTGATCATGTGTGTGTTCATGGTGCCGTGGATGTTTTTCCATCTCCTGAGGGTGTGCGCTTACGAGTTCGGGTCGAGGGTGCTGATTTCCATGTTCTCCCTCCGCCTCCTCCTTCCAAGCCTTCTGATCATGATGACATGCAGGGGGATGGTTTGTCTGGGGGGCAAAACCCAAGTGGTGGCACGGATCCTCGTTTTACTCAGTCTGAATGGGATAAATTGGAGCCTGATGAACAGGAGTTGCTCAAGGACAATGCCCTAGCTGCTAATCCTCAGAAGGATGGTTCGGCTCCTCGTGAGACTACTGCTAGTAAGGGGATCCCCTTTTTTGGTGTTTGCTCCAACATGCCTACTCATTCGCAGTCTCCCTTCTTCTCTGGGATTGAGGATCTTCCCGCTCCCCCCCCCCCCCGCTATCCACCGAGCACTCAACTAAGAAGAAGAAGAAGTTGTTGGTTCGGAAATTTTCTGCTAAGAGTCGGGCATCTTCTGCCTCCAAGCAATCTGTGGCGGGTCTGGCTCGTCGTCTGGATAAGGACCTGGGGTCTGCTTCAAGATCTGGCCCGGGGACGGCGTTGCCTGTGCGGTGCTCCCCGTTGCTGCGCTCTCTGGCATCCACGGCGTGCAAGGGCCGGCGCGTGCATGACTCTGGTGTTTGGGTGGCAGTGCGGGCTGAGAGGTGCGCTGCGGCCAGGGACCTTCCTACTCTAGGTTCATCTGTCCAACCCCCTCTCCATGCTTTCCCTATTCGCCTTGTTTTACCTGCGCTATCGGATGATCATTTGCTTCATATTATGTCTGATGTTGGGGTGGTTGTTGAACCGGGGTTGGGCTCCCCTTCTCGCCTTCTTTCTGTCATTAGGGCTAATGAGGTTGCCTAGGCAGCTATTGCCAAGGCCATGGAGGCCGCGGCTGTTGCCGGACCTGCTGGGGCCCAGGTTCAGTCTGGGGAAGGTGGAGCGACAAATGGTTGTGGCCAGTCGCCTCCACCTCATGCTCAAGTTAAGAGAGATCATTCCAAGCGCTCTAAGCCTTGTTTGGCCCCGTGCAGATCGAGCCTCCGTATTAAAAACCTTTCCTATACATGAAAGCTCTCTTTTGGAATGTTCGAGGTTTCGGTGCTAGGGGCGCCCAGACCAGATTCATGACTTGGTTTGTGGAGAGCATATTGACATTTTAGGGTTGGTTGAAATGTTTAAGGAATCCTTTTCCTCTCCTGAACTGTCTGCGGTGGCTGGCACGGACAGGTTCGACTGGCACTTTCTCCCTGCTTCGGGCCATTCTGGGGGCATCTTGATAGGGTCTAAACGGGACGTGTTTGATTTCATTACCTTTGGTCATGGCATCTTTTAGGCTAGCAGCGTGGTTCATCATCGCCAGCTTAACAACTTATGGGAATTTGTGGTGGTTTATGGCCCCGCGGACCACTCTCTTGCCCCTTTGTTTTTGGATGAACTTTCGATTAAGATTGAATGCTATAATATTCCTCTTCTAATTGGTGGTGATTTCAATTTGTTATGCTCCCCGACAGATAAAAATAGCCCTAATTTTTCTTGGCCTCTTGTCAATGCTTTTAATGAGTTCATTAGTAATTGCTATTGGAAATATGCCCTAGAGGCAATAATAAATAAGTTATTATTATATTTCCTTGTTCATGATAATCGTTTATTATCCATGCTAGAATTGTATTGATAGGAAACTCAGATACATGTGTGGATACATAGACAACACCATGTCCCTAGTAAGCCTCTAGTTGACTACCTCGTTGATCAATAGATGGTTACGGTTTCCTGACCATGGACATTGGATGTCGTGGATAACGGGATCACATCATTAGGAGAATGATGTGATGGACAATACCCAATCCTAAGCATAGCACTAGATCGTGTAGTTCGTATGCTAAAGCTTTTCTAATGTCAAGTATCATTTCCTTAGACCATGAGATTGTGCAACTCCCGGATACCGTAGGAGTGCTTTGGGTGTGCCAAACGTCACAACGTAACTGGGTGGCTATAAAGGTACATTACAGGTATCTCCGAAAGTGTCTGTTGGGTTGGCACGAATCGAGACTGGGATTTGTCACTCCGTGTAAACGGAGAGGTATCTCTGGGCCCACTCGGTAAGACATCATCATAATGTGCACAATGTGATCAAGGAGTTTATCACGGGATGATGTGTTACGGAGCGAGTAAAGAGACTTGCCGGTAACGAGATGGAACAAGGTATCGGATACCGATGATCGAATCTCGGGCAAGTATCATACCGCTAGACAAAGGGAATTGTATACGGGATTGATTAAGTCCTTGACATCGTGGTTCATCCGATGAGATCATCGTGGAACATGTGGGAGCCAACATGGGTATCCAGATCCCGCTGTTGGTTATTGACCGGAGAACGTCTCGGTCATGTCTGCATGTCTCCCGAACCCGTAGGGTCTACACACTTAAGGTTCGATGACGCTAGGGTTATAAAGGAAGTTTGTATGTGGTTACCGAATGTTGTTCGGAGTCCTGGATGAGATCCCGGACGTCACGAGGAGTTCCGGAATGGTCCGGAGGTAAAGATTTATATATGGGAAGTCCCATTTCGGCCATCGGGACAAGTTTCGGGGTTATCGGTATTGTACTGGGACCACCGGAAGGGTCCCGGGGGCCCACCGGGTGGGGCCACCTGCCCCGGGGGGGCACATGGGCTATAGGGGGTGCGCCTTGGCCTACATGGGCCAAGGGCACCAGCCCCAAGGGGCCCATGCGCCTAGGGTTTCACAAAAGGGAAGAGTCCCAATAGTGGAAGGCACCTCCTAGGTACCTTGGGGGGGAGGGAAACCTCCCTGGCCGCCGCCCCCCTAGGAGATTGGATCTCCTAGGGCCGGCGCCCCCCCCCCCTTGGCCCTCCTATATATAGTGGGGAAGGAGGGCATTTCATCCATGCCTTTGGTTGCCTCCTTCTCCCTCTCCAACACCTCTTCCTCCTCTTCTGCGGTGCTTGGTGAAGCCCTGCAGGATAGCCACGCTCCTCCACCACCACCACGCCATTGTGCTGCTGCTGGATGGAGTATTTCTCAACCTCTCCCTCTCTCCTTGCTGGATCAAGGCATGGGAGACGTCACCGGGTTGTACGTGTGTTGAACGCGGAGGTGCCGTCCGTTCGGCACTTGGTCATCGGAGATTTGGATCACGACGAGTACGACTCCATCAACCCCGTTCTCTTGAATGCTTCCGCTTAGCGATCTACAAGGGTATGTAGATGCACTCTCCTTCCCTCGTTGCTGGTCTCTCCATAGATTGATCTTGGTGACACGTAGGAAAATTTTGAATTTATGCTACATTCCCTAACAGTGGCATCATGAGCTAGGTCTATGCGTACTTACTATGCACGAGTAGAACACAAAGTAGTTGTGGGCGTTGATTTTGTTCAATATGCTTACCGTTACTAGTCAATCTTGATTCGGCGGCATTGTGGGATGAAGCGGCCCAGACCAACCTTACACGTACGCTTACGCGAGACCGGTTCCACCGACAAACATGCACTAGTTGCATAAGGTGGCTGGCGGGTGTCTGTCTCTCCCACTTTAGTCGGACCGGATTCGATGAAAAGGGTCCTTATGAAGGGTAAATAGCAATTGGCATATCACGTTGTGGTCTTTGCGTAGGTAAGAAACGTTCTTGCTAGAAACCCATAGCAGCCATGTAAAACATGCAAACAACAATTAGAGGACGTCTAACTTGTTTTTGCAGGGTATGCTATGTGATGTGATATGGCCAAAGGATGTGATGAATGATATATTTGATGTATGAGATGATCATGTTCTTGTAATAGGAATCACGACTTGCATGTCGATGAGTATGACAACCGGCAGGAGCCATAGGAGTTGTCTTAATTTATTTATGACATGCGTGTCAACATAAACGTCATGTAATTACTTTACTTTATTGCTAACCGTTAGCTGTAGTAGTAGAAGTAATAGTTGACGAGACAACTTCATGAAGACACGATGATGGAGATCATGATGATGGAGATCATGGTGTCATGCCGGTGACGATGATGATCATGGAGCCCCGAAGATGGAGATCAAAAGGAGCAATATGATATTGGCCATATCATGTCACTATTTGATTGCATGTGATGTTTATCATGTTTATACATCTTATTTGCTTAGAACGACGGTAGTAAATAAGATGATCCCTCATTAAAATTTCAAGAAAGTGTTCCCCCTAACTGTGCACCGTTGCGACAGTTCATTGTTTCAATGCACCACGTGATGATCGGGTGTTTGATCCAAACATTCACATACAACGGGTGTAAGACAGATTTACACATGCAAACACTTAGGTTGACTTGACGAGCCTAGCATGTGTATAGACATGGCCTCGGAACACAGAAGACCGAAAGGTCGAGCATGAGTCGTATGGTAGATACGATCAACATGAAGATGTTCACCGATGTTGACTAGTCCGTCTCACGTGATGATCGGACACGGCCTAGTTGACTCGGATCATGTAATCACTTAGATGAATAGAGGGATGTCTATCTGAGTGGGAGTTCATGAGATGAACTTAATTATCTTGAACATAGTCAAAAAGGGATTTTGCAAATTATGTCGTAGCTCGCGCTTCAGTTCTACTGTTTAGATATGTTCCTAGAGAAAATTTAGTTGAAAGTTGATAGTAGCAATTATGCGGACTAGGTCCGTAAACTGAGGATTGTCCTCATTGCTTCTTAGAAGGCTTATGTCCTTAATACACCGCTCAGTGTGCTGGACCTCGAACGTTGTCTGTGGATGTTGCGAACGTCTGACATACATGTTTTGATAATTACGTGATAGTTCAGTTAAACGGTTTAGAGTTGAGGCACCAAAGATGTTTTTGAAACATCGCAGAACATATGAGATGTTCCAAGGACTGAAATTGGGATTTCAGGCTCGTGCCCACGTCAAGAGGTATAAGACCTCCGACGATTTTCTTAACCTACAAACTAAGGGAGAAAAGCTCAATTGTTGAGCCTGTGCTCAGATTGTCTGAGTACAACAATCATTTGAATCGAGTGGGAGTTGATCTTCCAGATGAGATAGTGATGTTTCTCCGAAAGTCATTGCCACCAAGCTGCTAGAGCTTCGTGATGAACTATAATATATCAGGGACATATATGATGATCCTTGAGATATTCGCGATGTTTGACACCACAAAAATAGAAATCAAGAAGGAGCATCAATTGGTGATGGTTGGTGAAACCACTAGTTTCAAGAAGGGCAAGGGCAAGAAGGGATACTTCATGAAACGGCAATTCAGATGCTGCTCTAGTGAAGAAACCCAAGGTTGAACCCAAACCCGAGACTAAGTGCTTCTGTAATAAGGGGAACAGCCACTGGAGCATAATTACCCTAGATACTTGGTAGATGAGAAGGCTTGTAAGGTCGATAGAAGTATATTGGATATACATTGTGTTGATGTGTACTTTACTAGTACTCCTAGTAGCACCAAGGTATTAGATACCGGTTCGGTTGCTAAGTGTTAGTAACTCGAAATAAAAGCTACGGAATAAATGGAGACTAGCTAAAGGTGAGCTGACGATATGTGTTGGAAGTGTTTCCAATGTTGATATGATCAAATATCGTACGCTCCCTCTACCATCGAGATTGGTATTAAAACCTAAATAATTGTTATTTGGTGTTTGCGTTGAGCATAGACATGATTGGATTACGTCTATCGCAATACGGTTATTCATTTAAGGAGAATAATGGTTACTCTGTTTATTTGAATAATACCTTCAATGGTCTTACGCCTAAAATGAATGGTTTATTGAATCTCGATCGTAGTGATACACATGTTCATGCCAAAAGATATAAGATAGTAATGATAGTACCACCTACTTGTGGCACTGCCACGTAAGTCATATCGGTATAAAACGCATGAAGAAGCTCCATGTTGATGGATCTTTGGACTCACTCATTTTTGAAAGGATTGAGACATGCGAACCATGTTTGTTGGTAGATATGCATGAAGAAACTCTATACAGATGGATCGTTTGGACTCACTTGATTTTTGAATCACTTGAGACATGCAAATCATACCACATGGGCAAGATGACTGAAAGCCTCGTTTTCAGTAAAATGGAACTGGAAAGCAACTTGTTGGAAGTAATACATTTTGATGTGTGCAGTCCAATGAGTGCTGAGGCGTGTAGTGGATATCGTTATGTTCTTACTTCACAGATGATTTGAGTAGATGTTGAGAATATTTACTTGATGAATCACGAGTCTGAATTATTGAAAGGTTCAAGTAATTTTAGGGTGAAGTTGAAAGATCGTCATGACAAGAGGATAAAAGATTTATGATATGATCATAGAGATGAATATCTGAATTACGAGTTTGGCACAGAATTAAGACATTGTGGAAATTGTTTCACAACTGATACAGCCTGGAACACCATAGTGTGATGGTGTGTCCGAACATAACTGCACCCTATTGGATATGATGCATACCATGATGTCTCTTATCGAATTACCACAATAGTTTATGGGTTAGGCATTAAATACAACCACATTCACTTTAAAAGGGGCACCACGTAATTCTGTTGAGACGACACCGTATGAACTATGGTTTAGAGAAACCTAAGCTGTCATTTCTTAAAAGTTTGGGGCTGCGACGCTTGTGTGAAAAAGTTTCAGGCTGATAAGCTCAAACCCAAAGCGGATAAATGCATCTTCATAGGACACCCAAAATAGTTGGGTATACCTCCTGTCTCAGATCCGAAAGCAATAAGGGATTGTTTCTAGAATCAGGTCCTTTCTCGAGGAAAAGTTTCTCTCAAAAGAATTGAGTGGGAGGATGGTGGAGACTTGATGAGGTTATTGAACCGTCACTTCAACTGGTGTATAGCAGGGCACAAAGAGTTGTTCCTGTGGCACCTACACCAATTAAAGTGGAAGCTTATGATATTGATCATGAGACTTCGGATCAAGTCACTCCCAAACCTCGTGGGATGACAAGGGTCCGTACTACTTCAGAGTGGTGCGTAATTCTGTCTTGGAAGTCATGTTGCTAGACAACAATGAACCTACGAGCTGTGGAGAAGCGATGGTGGGCCCGGATTCCGATAAATGGCTCGAGGCCATAAAATCCGAGAGAGGATCCATGTATGAAAACAAAGTGTAGACTTTGGAAGAACTACTTGATGGTCGTAAGGCTGTTGAGTACAGATGGATTTTAAAAGGAAGACGGACAATAATGGTAAATGTCACCATTAAGAGAGCTCGACTTATCATTAAGATGTTTTCTGACAAGTTCAAGGAGTTGACTACGTTGAGATTTTCTCACTCGTAGCGATGCTAACAGTATGTTGGAATTATATTAGCAGTCACTGCATTATTTATGAAATCTTGCAGATACGATGTCAAAACATCGTTTCCTCGACGATTTTCTTGAGGAAAGGTTGTATGTGATACAACCGGATGGTTTTGTCAATCCTGAAAGATGCTGATAAGTATGCAAAGCCCCAACAATCCTTCTAAGGACTGGAGTAAGCATTTTGGAGTTGGAATGTATGCTTTGATGAGATGATCAAAGATTTTGGGTGGATACAAAGTTTATGAGAAACTTGTATTTCCAAAGAAGTGAGTGGGAGCACTATAGAATTTCTGATGAGTATATGTTGTTGACATATTGTTGATCAGAAATGACGTAGAATTTCTGGAAAGCATACAGGGTTATTTGGAAAGTGTTTTCAATGGAAAGCCTGGATTAAGCTGCTTGAGCATTGAGCATCAAGATGTATAAGGATAGATCAAAACGCTTAATGGAACTTTCAAATGAGCACATACCTTGACATGATCTTGAAGGTGTTCAAGATGGATCAGTCAAAGAAGGAGTTCTTGCCTGAGTTGTAAGGTATGAAGTTAAGACTTAAAGCTCGACCATGGCAGAATAGAGAGAAAGGACGAAGGTCGTCCCCTATGCTTAAGATGTAGGCTCTATAGTATGCTATGTTGTGTACCGCACCTGAAGTGTGCCTTGCCATGAGTCAGTCAAGGGGTACAAGAGTGATCCAAGAATGTATCACAGGACAGCGGTCAAAGTTATCCTTAGTAACTAGTGGACTATGGAATTTTCTCGATTATGGAGGTGGTAAAAGAGTTCGTCGTAAAGGGTTACGCCGATGCAAACTTTGACACTAATCCAGATTATTCTGAGTAGTAAACTGGATTCGTATAGTAGAACAGTTATTTGGAATAGGTCCAAATAGAACGTGGTAGCTACATCTAGGAGATGACATAGAGATTTGTAAAGCACACACAGATCTGAAAGGTTCAGACCCGTTGATTAAAACCTCTCTCACAAGCAACATGATCAAACCCAGAACTCATTGAGTGTTAATCACATAGTGATGTGAACTAGATTATTGACTCTAGTAAACTCTTTGGATGTTGGTTACATGGCGATGTGACCTGTGAGTGTTAATCACATGGCGATGTGAACTAGATTATTGACTCTAGTGCAAGTGGGAGACTGCTGGAAATATGCCCTAGAGGCAATAATAAATAAGTTATTATTATATTTCCTTATTCATGATAATCGTTTATTATCCATGCTAGAATTGTATTGATAGGAAACTCAGATACATGTGTGGATACATAGACAACACCATGTCCCTAGTAAGCCTCTAGTTGACTAGCTCGTTGATCAATAGATGGTTACGGTTTCCTGACCATGGACATTGGATGTCGTTGATAACGGGATCACATCATTAGGAGAATGATGTGATGGACAAGACCCAATCCTAAGCATAGCACTAGATCGTGTAGTTCGTATGCTAAAGCTTTTCTAATGTCAAGTATCATTTCCTTAGACCATGAGATTGTGCAACTCCCGGATACCGTAGGAGTGCTTTGGGTGTGCCAAACGTCACAACGTAACTGGGTGGCTATAAAGGTGCATTACAGGTATCTCCGAAAGTGTCTGTTGGGTTGGCACGAATCGAGACTGGGATTTGTCACTCCGTGTAAACGGAGAGGTATCTCTGGGCCCACTCGGTAAGACATCATCATAATGTGCACAATGTGATCAAGGAGTTGATCATGGGATGATGTGTTACGGAACGAGTAAAGAGACTTGCCGGTAACGAGATGGAACAAGGTATCGGATACCGACGATCGAATCTCGGGCAAGTATCGTACCGCTAGACAAAGGGAATTGTGTACGGGATTGATTAAGTCCTTGACATCGTGGTTCATCCGATGAGATCATCGTGGAACATGTGGGAGCCAACATGGGTATCCAGATCCCGCTGTTGGTTATTGACCGGAGAACGTCTCGGTCATGTCTGCATGTCTCCCGAACCCGTAGGGTCTACACACTTAAGGTTCGATGACGCTAGGGTTATAAAGGAAGTTTGTATGTGGTTACCGAATGTTGTTCGGAGTCCCAGATGAGATCCCGGATGTCACAAGGAGTTCCGTAATGGTCCGGAGGTAAAGATTTATATATGGGAAGTCCCATTTCGGCCATCGGGACAAGTTTCGGGGTTATCGGTATTGTACCGGGACCACCGGAAGGGTCCCGGGGGCCCACCGGGTGGGGCCACCTGCCCCGGGGGGCCACATGGGTTATAGGGGGTGCGCCTTGGCCTACATGGGCCAAGGGCACCAGCCCCAAGGGGCCCATGCGCCTAGGGTTTCACAAAAGGGAAGAGTCCCAATAGTGGAAGGCACCTCCTAGGTGCCTTGGGGGGGAGGGAAACCTCCCTGGCCGCCGCCCCCTAGGAGATTGGATCTCCTAGGGCCGGCGCCCCGCCTTGGCCCTCCTATATATAGTGGGGAAGGAGGGCTTTTCATCCATGCCTTTGGTTGCCTCCTTCTCCCTCTCCAACACCTCTTCCTCCTCTTCTGCGGTGCTTGGCGAAGCCCTGCAGGATAGCCACGCTCCTCCACCACCACCATGCTGTTGTGCTGCTGCTGGATGGAGCATTCCTCAACCTCTCCCTCTCTCCTTGTTGGATCAAGGCATGGGAGATGTCACCGGGCTGTACGTGTGTTGAACGCGGAGGTGCCGTCCGTTCGGCACTTGGTCATCGGTGATTTGGATCACGACGAGTACGACTCCATCAACCCCGTTCTCTTGAACACTTCCGCTTAGCGATCTACAAGGGTATGTAGATGCACTCTCCTTCCCTCGTTGCTGGTCTCTCCATAGATTGATCTTGGTGACATGTAGGAAAATTTTGAATTTATGCTACGTTCCCTAACAATTGCGCGCTCCGTGAGCTCCTTAGGGTAGGGGCGCGGTTCACCTGGTCTAACCATCAGTCCTCTCCTGTTCGGTCGGTGCTGGATCGGGTCTTTATCTGTGATAGGTGGGATTTGCTTTTCCCCCGTGTGGTGCTGAAAGCCAGGCCTGCGGTTGGCTCCGATCATGCCCCCCTCGTCGTGGATGCGGGCATCCTTTCCCTTGTGTCGCCTTCCTGCTTCCAATTTGATGCCTCTTGGCTTGTAGTGGAGGGATTCTATGAGATGATGGCTTCCAAGATCTCTAATCTTCTTTCCTCCTCTCGTCGTTTCTTTGGCCCCATGGATGACTGGCATAAGGTGTCATATGAGCTTCGTAAATTCTTGAGGGGTTGGTCTCGGAATAGGGCAGTCGAGCTCCGTAGGGAAAAAGAGACCCTTGAATCTCAACTCCGGGATCTGGACCACTCTGCTGACTTGTCTGGGCTCTCTGCTTCTCAATGGGCTGCTCGTTACTCCCTGGAAGATGCCTTGATGTTGCTGCACCAGCAGTCAGAAATTTACTAGCGTCAGCGCGGTGCCATTAATTGGACCTTGAAGGGTGATGCTATGACGGCTTATTTCTTCGCGATCGCCAATGGTAGACGTTGGAGATGCTTCATTGACAGTCTTTTGATTGATGGCGTCAGAGCCTTGGACCAGTCTCTCATTATGAATCACATTGTTGGGTTTTACTCCAATCTCCTCGGCCCTAAGCCGGATCCTGGGCTTGCCCTCTCCTCTGACTTCTGGGATGCGGGTTGTAAGATTTCTCCAGACGGGAACATGGGACTGATGGTTCCTTTATCTGACGAGGAGATCTGGCAGGTGATTAGTTCGGCTAATCCAAACGCTACCTCTGGGCCTGATGGTTTCTCGATTCCCTTCTTTAAGAAATTTTGGTCGTAGTTGCGGGCTCTCGTGTGTAAGATCATCCAAGGTTTCTGGTTGGGGACGGTGGATATCTCTCGTCTTAACTATGCTGTCATTACTCTTATTCCTAAAGTCAAGGGAGCGGACTTGATTTCGCAGTTTAGGCCTATTGCCCTTATCAATAATTTCACCAAATTTCCTGCCAAAGGGCTAGCCACTCGCCTCTCTCCCATTGCCCATCGTACCATCAATCCTTTTCAATCGGATTTTATTAAAGGTCGTTTCATCTTGGATGGGGTTCTTTGCCTTCATGAAATTGTGCATGACCTTAAGACTCGTAAATCGAAAGCGGTGATTCTTAAACTCTATTTTGAGAAGGCCTACGATTCGGGGAGCTGGCCATTTTTGCGTAGGGTCTTGCTAGCTAAAGGGTTTGAGGGGCCCCTTGTTCATAGAAACATGCACTTGGTCTCGGGAGGCCATACTGCCATCTATGTTAATGGTCAGGTTAGTAAGTTTTTTGCCAAGGGTAGGGGCCTTCGGCAAGGTGATCCTGCCTCACCCATTTTGTTCAACTTCATTGCGGATGCCTTATCCCGCTTGCTTTCTAGTGCAGCAGCTTAGGGGCACACCTCTCCGATTAGCTCTAATCTTCTTCCCCAAGGGATGACCCACCTTCAGTATGCGGATGCCACTATCATTATGGTTGAGCTGAATGATGCCTGCCTCGCTCATCTCAAATTTATTATCCTCTGCTTCGAGGCGATGTCGGGCCTTAGGATAAATTTTGCCAAGAGTGAAGTGATTGTTACTGGTGTGGACGAGTCGGAAGCTGTGCGAGTGGCACATCTTCTTAATTGTAAGCTAGGGTCTTTCCCTTTCAGATATTTGGGCCTTCCCATATCCCCGGGCGTGCTTCATGCGAAAGAATTTGCCCCGGTGGTCACAAAGGTGGGCAACAGGGTCCTTCCCTGGCGTGGTAGGTATAATTCCAATGCGGGTAAAGTGGCTTTGATCAATGCTTGTCTGTCCTCCCTCCCCATGTTCCTGATGGGCTTCTACCTCTTATCGGTTGGGACACATGCTGGTTTTGATAAACACCGTGGGGCGTTCTACTGGAACGCTGTTGATAATCGCCGTAAATATCGCTTTGTTAAATGGAAGTTGATGTGTAGGCCCAAAAACCTTGGGGGGTAAGGGATTATTAACACTTCCATCATGAACCAATGTTTGTTGATCAAATGGTGGTGGAAGATTATGAGTGCTGAGGACCAGCCCCTTTGGTTGTCTATTCTTAAGGCTAAATATTTCCCTTCCACGAGCCCGATGTTTGCTCACTCGCGGGGTGGCTCTCCGTTTTGGAAGTCCCTGGTCAAAGTTAGGCTTGTTTTCTAGTCTTTTGTTAAGTTTGTAGTTGGGGATGGTTCCTCTATTAGGTTTTGGCTGGACTGGTGGTGTGGAGACTCACCCCTCTCAGTGACTTTCCCCACCTTATTTTCTTATTGCTCTGTTCCGAATATTTCTATTGCGGGGTTGGCTTCCCATGGGTGGAACCTGGCCTTCCGTCGATCCTTGTCGCCTGTAGAGTTTGAAGACTGGCAACGCCTTACTGCCTTCTTCCCTACGCTCTCGATGAACAAGGATTTGGTGTTTTGGCCGTTGTCTGCCTCTGGGCGCTTCTCTGTTAAGTTGCTCTACTCTAAGCCTGTTGGTGGCACGCCTACTAATCGTTTTTCCTAGATTTGGAAGGCCCGGATTCCCCCTAAGATTAAGATTTTCTTATGGCAAGCCTTCAGAGGCCGGCTGCCTTCGGCTGATCAGATTCTTAAGAGAAATGGGTCGGGATCCCAATTATGTGCTCTGTGCGGTGTTGTGGAGGATGCGGAGCATATTTTTTTCCACTGTGTCTTGGCTAAGCTCATTTGGAGTTGCGTGAGGGATTGGCTTCTTGTCTCTTGGGCCCCTGCCTCCTTTGCCGAGCTGCGCATCTTAGCAAGCAACCTTTCTGGCGTCTCCAGACGTATCTTTTGGGTGGGCCTGGGGGCTTTTTGCTGGTCCCTTTAGACGACTAGAAACAAATTTACTATTGAGCACGTGTTTCCGGCTAAACATGTTGATTGCTTATTTAAATCGTGTGCTTTCTTGCAGGAGTGGAAATCATTGACTAAGGTCGACGACCAGTATGCGCTCTCTATGCTGATCTCCAAAGTTCGGGCTTCGGCTTCTCAGTTATGCAGACAAGAGCAGGATTATTAGTTGCTTTTCTTTTGGGCCGGCAGTTTAGCTTTATTTGGGCCTTTCTCTTCCCGCCTACGTGCCGTGTACTGGCGAGGGAGCCATGTACCGGACTGTCTTCTCTTTCGTTTGAACCGTCGTTGGGGTCTGGATGGTGTGTGGTACGTTCTGTTATGTGGTCCCTACCTACCTTATGGCTTTATTTATAAAGTCGGGCGTATGCCTTTCCTCTAAAAAAATGTTATTCCTTTTTCCTTGATCAATGCGAGAATTATCAACGGTACTTAGAAGCTTAAACAAAAACACTTAGTGAAAAAAACTAAGGAAGAGACCTGAGGCAATGTAACACTAACTACAATACACAAACTGTGGTACCTCAGAGTGATGCTGAATGTACGCATCAAGAACTTCACCGGCACGATAAATGATACGAACAAGCAAATATGTACATTTAAATATTGCCATTTCCTCGAGCTTCACGTGTTCATAGTGCTCCAATACTATACGATCCATGATAACTTCAAACCCATTTTGATTGCCATTGACACTTCTCTTGGAGGAACGGCTCCCACGGATCTGCCCTTGAGCTGCCACGAGTAAAACTGCAGTCTCTACAGGCCTTTTTTCCTTTATGTACTCCCTCCGTTCCTAAATATAAGTCTTTCTAGACATTCCAACAAGTGACTACATATGGGGCAAAATGAGTGAATCTACACTTTAAAATATGTCTACATACATCTGTATGTTGTATTCCATTTGAAATGTCTAAAAAGACTTATATTTAGGAACGGACTCAGAGGGAGTACATCCAGAGCTCATCCACCAGATTATCTGTTTCTCTAGCAAGCAGTCTAATCATATCCAAGAAGATCTTCTGTTAAAAAGCACCGAGGAAAAAATATGAGTGCCTTTTAACATCTGCATGCGAGCAAGTAATGTTGAATATTACTTCCTGTCTTATTGCTTCATTTTATCCAAACACACCAAAGCATGGATTCTCATTGTATCTGAATATAAAATAATAACATGCCAAATACATAAACACTTTCAGAAGATAAGCATGATTAGTATTCTATCTATTTCTTAATAAAAAAATCCATCTCTGGCAAGTGGAGATGAAAGCACACTCAGTCCTTCGGTATGATATACGAGTATACAACTACAAATTGGGGGTCATCTCTGAGCCAAAGAAAATCAAATTAGCTAATGACAATCTGAAACTGATGATTCCATGTCTAAAAAATAAGGTTAACAACTTACAACACAAGAACACAAACCGCAGGTAAAATAGGAATTATATCGCTGACAAGAGGAGATGTAAGGATGCTCAGTCCTTGGGTATTGGTATAGCAGTTGTATGCGATATATGCAATGGCCACAATCGTTTAAATTTTCATGCTGCAAAAGTAGGACTTTGTGTAGCGAGGGAAATGACACAAACCATCTCGGGTAGGCACAAGAGATGGATGAGGTTGTAGGTATAATCCTCATAGTCCCGATTAGAAGAAAGATTGTCCTCCGAATACTTATGCAGACAAGCATTTTCAACCGCAACATGGAGCGGGAGTAGACCCTCTATGACTTTATTACCGACTGTGCGCACATTGGCTGATGCACCGTGGCAAAACAGCAATTTGATCATGCCAACAGAGAACCTTTCAGCAGCTTCATGGAGGGGGAAGTATCCATATTGGTTGATGCAGTTGGGATTAGCATGCATCCCATTGAGTTCAGGAGCCTTGCCCTCCAATACAACTTTCGCAGATTGTAAGGCGCTATGATTGGCCATGTAGGTCAAGGTTTCCGCGGTGATGGTCAGATTCCAATGCATGCACGCCACACTCTCAAAAAGGCGTAGGAAGTGTCGGACACTGTCCTTCTCCAAGGTGCAACCTCCAAGCGGGGAGCTATCTCATTGAAGGCATCCCGCACCCACTGGATGGGTCCATCCACAATTGCAGAAGGTGGAAGATAATCAATCATCAAACTAACAAAGTAATAAAGTAATAAACAATATAAACAAAGTATTGCCAATGCCATTTTACTTACAAGAAAATATATTGTTTCATTAGACAAATTCAGTAATCCTAAATTCTGCAGGACTAAAAAGAAAGAATATGGAATGATTTGTCATTTGAGATTTTTATAAATGAAGATAACAAGATACCTTGGGTGTAGGGTCTGGGATGATTATATCGTTTGGTTTGGACTCACTACCGGAAAACGGGCATACGCCGACGGCAAAACCTATGCCTACGGCTGCCGTCGGTCTAGTTTGAGATATGCCGACAGCCTAGTTTTGGCCGTCGGCTTACACTGGCCGTCGGGTTACATGGATCTATACCGACGGCTGCCGTCGGCACAGAACGGCCGTCGACCTAGGCGCAGACATGCCGACAGCAGCCGTCAGCATAAATCAGCCGTCGGTATAACGGCGGGCCCGGCGACCCCGCCCGTGACGAGCGGCTAACGCCGTCAAACCTATGCCGACGGTCGGGACGGGCAGCCGTCGGCATATCCTCGCATGCCACGTCACCGATCCACGGCGTAGGTATGCCGACGGCAGCCGTCGGCATAGTTGCCACGTCACTGATCCGCGGCACGGCGCCCACCAGAACCCTGCCGTATCTAGCCGTCGGCATAGCTATTTTTTTACATACTTTTTTTGCATATGTTTTAATGCTTTTTTTACATACGTTTTTTTGCATATGTTTTTATGCTTTTAAAAAAATATGTTTTCATGCTTTTTTATGTATTATATGAATATATATGTAGTTTGTAATTTTTTCCATAGATTATGAATATATATATATATAGTTTGTATTTCTTTCAAGCACATTAATAATATGTTGTCATGTTCTTTTGAATATAGGTCCGTAAATTTTATTAAAATCAAAAACAGCTATGCGACAGAAGTTGAGTGGCGGTTGCAAACGCCCGGCACCCATCTCCGAAGTGTGACCCCCTCACATCCGCGGTGTGCCCCCCTCATGGACGGCGCCGCCGCCAGCATCTGGAGGGCGGAAACAGCCACATCGGGTCTATACGGAGGGGACGTTGCTCTCAAGTGTTTCTATGGGATGACCTACCACAACCGGGTGGTGTTGTGGCATGTTCGAAGAGGCGGCACGCATCTCTGGGGCGTGGCCCCCCTAACGGATGGCGCCGCCGCCGGCACCTGGAGGGGGAAAACGGACGCATCAGGTCTACACGGAGGGGATGTAGCTGTCGGTTTGGCCCGGATGTTGCTCCCAGGTGTCCCTTTGAGCTGACCTGACACAACCGGGTGGAGAGGTCCACTGTTCAAAGTCCGTCCGTCAAAAGTCAAAGGGCTAGATCTCGTGGTCAACCGCTCCAGGGTTAGGCGGGACGGGGGCCCTGAGGGGTAGCAATGCCACCGGAGCGTCGCACTGGCCCCTCATACATGTGGGGTGGTGTG